>NW_020438896.1:325632-338028 GCF_000699045.2 Agrilus planipennis
CCCTCAGGCTGAACGGTGGTTAGATTACAACAGATCGATTCGGTTTCGTAAAATCCCCAAGGATAACAATTTACACATTCAGGCTGTTCATAAAATTATCAATTAATGTTTCACTCTTTACCATACACCAGTGGCGATTTGATAACCGAACTTGCAGATATTCCACTATATGCATCATTTTTTGAAAAATGAAAAACATGAACTGGTATAAGAAAATTTATAGAAATACCTTCAGTCGTCTTTTCATGTACATAGATAAATAATAACGTAAAAAAGTGTTTAAAGGGTGTTGTTTGGAGGGAAGCAGTTGATATTTTGAGAATTGTGATGGAACACACTTTCAGAAAATTATGCATTTTCGATGGTGAGACATGAAAGGAAGAAATATCAACAAAGAAATGTCTAATTTCTATGTTCGGTGAACATGTTGCCTTACCTGTATGTACGTATGTACATATACACCGCTACCAGTTAAATGCGTTCGTAAAATTTTATAACGTTCTCGTTCCTTAGTCGTTTTGAGTGTTTAAAGCGGACGTTCTTGATTGCAGTAATCGCAATTTACGGTACAATTTAAATTAACGCACACACAACTTAAACAGTTATCACACGCCTCATTAAAATGATGAAAAAATAAGGGAAAATACACGTCCGTTCGTTCATTCGGCGTATGTACCTCCGTACATACGAGGTCTATTCAAAAAGTATCGCAAATTTTGAAATTCCGCGGGTTACATATATTCGATTTTCGATTTTTTTTGTGAGGTTATGTTGGTACTCATGTCTCTAACTTATACCGACCAGTTCGGTCATGTTCAGTTAATTTTTGACAACTACCTTGCTCGCAGGTGTTTTGGCTCGTCTTCAATTTTTGCCAATTCCAAAAAGTGAATCAAGGAATCTGTATTAAATTTTGTGTGAAAAACAAAATCAAGTGCGAGGACGCATTCCGAATGTTGACTGTGGCATATGGTGAAGCTACCTTGGACCGCAACGTTTATAGGTGGTACAAAATGTTCTTAGAGGGCCGAGAATATATGAACGACGAAGAGCGTGCCGGACGCACGAGCAGGTCAAAAACAGACGGAAACATTGATGAAGTGAAGAAAATAGTATCGAATCACTGTTAGAACAGCTGCTGAGGATCTAAACATATCGACTGGCTCTTGCCATTCGATTTTTACCAATGATTTGGGTATGAGACGGGTCGCCGCAAAATTGGTACCAAAACTGCTCAATGTCGACCAAAAACAGCATCGCATTAATATTGCTGAGGAGCTGATTGGACTCCGTCCGCGACAACCCAAATTTGCTCCAGAGGGTCATAAGTGGTGACGGATCATGGGTTTATGGTTATGACGTGGAAACCAAAGCTCAATCATTCCAATAGAAACTGCAGCACGAACCAAGACCGAAAAAAGCGCGCAAGTTATATCGAATGTGAAGTTCGTGAATGTGCTTACAAATGATTTTTTGAAGTGCTTCGAGAATTGGAAAAAACGTTAACACAAGGGTATAATATCTGGTGGGATTACTTTGAAGGGGACAAAATAGATATTCATGAATAAATAAATAATTTTTGAAATTACACAATTTCGCGATACTTTTTGAACACACCTCGTACGTTTACAAAGTAGCAAAGCTGTTGAAAATGCCGACAATCGTAAATACAACGCAGGCATGTATGAACATTTTAAAGTATTATATGGGTCCGGAGAGGCTAAGAATTACGATAAACCGAATTGAAAGAGTAATCTAATTTTAACAACTGTAATAGTGGCTGAAGTCTCTTTCAAATATATTATCTCATCCTGTCATCTTTGTTGGTATTAATTACATTAATAACTCAGAAAAACGAAAATTCAAACCAATGTTTCGCTGCTGTTTCAAAATAACTTCAGACCTGTTTTTCAAAAATAAATAAACTACTACATATTCATTAAAAATAATCGCGAGGGAAAACCTAATTGCTGAAATAACTGTTATAACAATAATTAATGTAAATGCAAAGGTTTCTTAGGAACTTAAAAAAGTCGTACCCGGAGAGGTAATTTTTGTTTAACAAAAATTTTATACTTTATGTTTCTTGCCCAGATTTCGTTTCAAGCTTTTATTAAAACCGAAAAAGTTCATAGAAATTGCCGGACATGCTTGTTAATCGTGACTCAAGGTATTGAAGTGATACAATGAATTACCTTATACGTTGCAGAGTTCTTTTTGTACTTCACAGACTGACTGTTCCTTCGCATTGATGAACATGCAAAAGTTAGAGAAAAATATAATACGTACACTTATGTATTTACCTTCAGAGATTCAGGAATGGATATTCCAAATTTGCACAGAAAATAAAAAATATTCCGGTTGACTTATTAAATTATTACACATTTTTTTTTTTTAGAAATAAACACTGGAAATTTTAGAAGTAAGTAAGGCCTCCAAGGAAACTTCTCCCTGTTGTTAACCAACTAACAGATTTCTCTTTATGGAAGGTCATTCCTGTCGTAAACAGTATCCACATACACTGGCAGTATGTATTCTTTCCCAAACAATAAGCTTGCCGATTCGAAGTTCCTGCTTTGGTCGGAGTGCAATTCCAATTGTACTCTAACCCAGCCAATGACAAGCCCTTCGGTCCTCCAGGCTATTTGTTAAAATGGCCAAGATGTATCGGTTATCAGAGTCTGTCGTTGGGAATGGTCCTGCTACGTTCACTGCGATTCTCTCAAATGGTGTTCCCACGATGTACTGCTGCATTCATTCTTCGTCATGGATTGATTGTAAGACTTCTGAAATTTTTCGGAAGTACGACTTGAAGTTTCTGTCTAGTTCCATTTAGGCTCCTTCTCATTTTCTTCAAAATGCCATAAACCAATGCAAAGACATTCCACTGGGTTCAATAACCTTTTGTTGTCTGGTTTAATTGAGGTTTCAACTTCATTCCACCTCACTAATGGGTCAATGTCTTCGTCTTTCCTCTGGACTTCGATTAATTCCTTATCTTCTCAAGATCCCTCAGGCTGAACGGTGCTTAGATTACAACAGATCGATGCCAGTTATTCCTTCTTCTCCGCAGATGAATAATGTTTGCGGTTTTGCATACAATATCTATAAGATAGTGCATCTACGTTGTCATGCTGTTTACCTGGGCAGTGGTCGATGTGGAGCTCGTACTCCTGAAGTCGTAATCATTGTGCAAATTTGCCCTTTTGGGTTCTTAAATTGCAGTATAGCCACTTGAAGCATGTCTTCTTTCTTTGAAAATAGGTTAATCGTCAAAATAACTGGCAGGGTTGATAAGGCTTTTTAATAAATTCGTTTACAAAACCAAGTGCTAAACATTTAAACTAACAATAGGATCGAAGCTAAGATCATTTTATCTTTCCTTTCAGGCAAAAAATTTTTAACATTAAAATTTACCTTGATACTTAAACCCTTGCAAAACGTTAATTTATTATTTAAACTAACTTATTATTATTGTTTCAGAAATGTTTAAAAAACTCTACAACTTTTTATTTCATTGTACCTTTTCAGCAATAATTACCCATTCGCTGACTCACGAACATTTGCATACGTACAAGTAATTATCGCCTTTTTATCAGTAAAGCGGTATTACTTATGACTTGCCATTTAGCCCGAATAGATCAAAGTTGGCACTTGGCAACACAATGCCTGCCATTTAATATTAATTAGCAGAACATTAAAAAGCAAGTTTGATTAATGATAATTAACATTCATCGAGTGATGTACAGTCGATGTCGAAAATAGAAACGGAAACTTATAACAGTTGCTGAAAATATTTCGAAACACCATATTGTTCAAAAGTAATTAAGATAGTGAAAATATGTATAAACAAAGTTGTTTTCACCAACAATTATCACAGGCAATTCGTTTACCGTGTACATATAAAAATTAGATAATTATTAACAACAGAACTAGAAACCTAATAATTAACGAAAAATAAAAACAAATAAACAACAAAAATTTTTTTTATTTCTAATATGTATTTACATTTACATAGCAAACATTTTCCTTTAATAATGGCGACTTTGTAATGAAATTAATCATATTCTGTTAAGGCCATTGTACATTCGTTGAAGCCAGTGTTGAGCACGTTTCAATTTGCCTTAATTAATTGGTATTGCTACTTCATAATTAATGATATATGCAACGCCAATGTTAACCTGCGGCCAACCGATATTATGCATTTATGAATAATAATACATTCAAGTATCGCAACGTCTCTTGTGTATATATGAATGAACTACTGTTTCAATTTTACGCCCAACTAAACGTAAGCAAACAACTCCTATTACCATGCCAGTAGAAACTGTACGATATTATTTTATGATATATGTTTATTACCTAGCGCATGTTATTATAACGATAACAGTGTACTTTAAAAACATATTTTACAATACAACATGTATATTTCATTGTAACGCCAGGGGATTAGAAGATTTATGCCTTGTAGTTGTGTCCTTATATTTACAGTTGTATTTTGGAAGTTGTACAGTAAAATTTTCGCAAATAAGTTGTGCACACAGTTGATAAAAGAAGTTGCACGAGCATAGCTAACGAAAATCTGATATTGTGATGTCAGCAGTTGTGCGAGTTAGCAACACATGCCCTGAGTACCAGACAGCGATCTGAATCTGGTACCTCTGAATTCTAGTATCTGCTAGTCCTTGATTGGGGCGAGTTCGTCAGTCTCTAAGATTGTATCATCGTACTGTGGGGCTACATGTTATAAATTGTATGTAAAATACCCTCGGTACTCTTTTGCCAGTAGGCCTCCTAATAATACTTTCTTTCTGCATTCTCTCTACATAACCTCAAAATCATTTAATCTAGAATCACGTTAAAAAGAGCTAGGCCCAGTTAGTAAATTCATCATCATAAGATCGTCAGTCCTAAGACTGGTTTTAGACACGCACCTCAACTCTTCAATCCCGACGAAATCTTCGCGTTTCCCTAAAACGAGAACATCCCACATCCTTTACTATTTGTGAATAGTAATCTAATTTAGATCTGTTTCTTCTTTTTTTCGTAACTTATTGATTAAAAATATAAACGCGTTTTAACTTTGCAATTTGACTTACATTTTCTACGTAATTAACACTTCAATTACTACATAAGTTTTAACCTAAAATTCAAACGTTTCGAATTTTTTAATCAAAGTTCAATCCAAAGATGCATATTCTTATTCTAGTCTCCGCAAATATAACTATCGATATATTCAAGGACAATTACGAATTGGCACCGTCTAGAAATATTCCGAAGATTTGAGTACACATTAGCAGTTAACAGGTCGTAATCACATTTCTGTTTAATTGGTCGAAAAACGCACAAATGCACCATAATATATTTACCGGCCATTTTTAGATTGCCTAACGAGCTCAGTATTCTGGCGCACAGATAGACATCGCGTATAGCAGTGTGCATTCCTGAATAAGAAATAAGACTTTAATGGTCAGTTTATATAAAGATATGTCAACGAACCGTGTTTTTAAAACAACAAGACTTCCTTATCGCCAAATGCAACAGTGTTAATTTTTTTTATCTCATCTTCACTCCCGACTTGTGCACAATAACAATAAAATTCACGCCAATATCAACTGCGCCATTTGCTTTTTTATCGGGACTGTCAACGTCGCATCCGGAACTGCAACTTCTACCAATTAAAATTGAAAATTTACGACGCACCTAGATATCTAAACGGATACCAGTGCTCTCCAATTTAATTTATACGACCGCTACTTTAATCGCGTATAATGGACAATAATGGTTTTTCAATATACAAAAAAAACAATGTAATATTAATGAGACATACGTATATATGTTACCGGAAATGTGTGAAATAAATTATATTAGACACATTTCCTAGGAAATCTATACATTTTCCAAATAGCAATCGGAAACGTATTAGAAATAATACTAAATAGGCAATAATACATCAGGCTGTTTGGAAATGTACTTATATACATTGGTGACGTCATTGTTTGGTTAGGGAGATTTATGACAAACTGGAGTTTCTTTAATGGCTCTGCCCCCCAGAGGCGGACTGATTTGTTACATGTTAGAATAATGTGAAGAGGTTATCTTTGTTTCAGCAAACACGATAACCTTGAATTCTTAGTATATTGTAGAGGAAATAATGCTGATCATTTTCATATATATATATACATATCATGTATGCTATAACGTCACTAATACATATTCATCTCCAAACCTAACCTAACCAAACAATAATGTCACCGATGCACATATATCAGGCGATCGCACTAGAACCGTGTAAACACAGATAACTCTAATTCTGAGTTTACTAACTTGCTTTATTCATTTTATTCCTAGTACAATATCAGAATTTCATGCAATTCCTAGNTAACAGCGTAGAATACAAAATACGGCCCATGATAAATTGTGATGTTAAAAGGAGAGATGATCTGCTAGTGTTTTTGCTGGGAACAGGATAACCGGCCACTCGACCTATTCTTAATCCCAGAAACAACTGAACCAGTGAGATTTCAAACGAAAACATTCCCTGAATTCGGTTCATTTTTGAAGCTTCGATGCCATAAACAGAAACAATTATTTTTATAACAATTATACGAAAACCCGAACTAATTACACTGTTTCCGCAATCAAAATCAGAAAAACCTCAAGACATCTCAGACCAAAATATTTAGGTACATATCTAATAATAAAAAAGTTTTGTGAATTAAGTAACAGTCTACAGTGAAAAGAAATAAAACATTATTTAGGAAATAAAAATATGAATAGGTAAACTGGGTTTATCCTATTTTAGAAAAATATAATACATATTACACGAAGGTTAATTTCAGCTTTTGGAACTCCGTTGTTTGTTCAAAATAGACTCCCCTTAATATGGGCCTTTTTTACGAAAAAATGAAGACCCTTTTTTCTTTTCAGAAGTCTATTGCTATTAATGTATGAACGCCAAATCTTCGAAAAAGTTTTAGGCTTATTTCGGTTTCGTAAAATCCCCAAGGATAACAATTTACACATTCAGGCTGTTCATAAAATTATCAATTAATGTTTCACTCTTTACCATACACCNACATATCGACTGGCTCTTGCCATTCGATTTTTACCAATGATTTGGGTATGAGACGGGTCGCCGCAAAATTGGTACCAAAACTGCTCAATGTCGACCAAAAACAGCATCGCATTAATATTGCTGAGGAGCTGATTGGACTCCGTCCGCGACAACCCAAATTTGCTCCAGAGGGTCATAAGTGGTGACGGATCATGGGTTTATGGTTATGACGTGGAAACCAAAGCTCAATCATTCCAATAGAAACTGCAGCACGAACCAAGACCGAAAAAAGCGCGCAAGTTATATCGAATGTGAAGTTCGTGAATGTGCTTACAAATGATTTTTTGAAGTGCTTCGAGAATTGGAAAAAACGTTAACACAAGGGTATAATATCTGGTGGGATTACTTTGAAGGGGACAAAATAGATATTCATGAATAAATAAATAATTTTTGAAATTACACAATTTCGCGATACTTTTTGAACACACCTCGTACGTTTACAAAGTAGCAAAGCTGTTGAAAATGCCGACAATCGTAAATACAACGCAGGCATGTATGAACATTTTAAAGTATTATATGGGTCCGGAGAGGCTAAGAATTACGATAAACCGAATTGAAAGAGTAATCTAATTTTAACAACTGTAATAGTGGCTGAAGTCTCTTTCAAATATATTATCTCATCCTGTCATCTTTGTTGGTATTAATTACATTAATAACTCAGAAAAACGAAAATTCAAACCAATGTTTCGCTGCTGTTTCAAAATAACTTCAGACCTGTTTTTCAAAAATAAATAAACTACTACATATTCATTAAAAATAATCGCGAGGGAAAACCTAATTGCTGAAATAACTGTTATAACAATAATTAATGTAAATGCAAAGGTTTCTTAGGAACTTAAAAAAGTCGTACCCGGAGAGGTAATTTTTGTTTAACAAAAATTTTATACTTTATGTTTCTTGCCCAGATTTCGTTTCAAGCTTTTATTAAAACCGAAAAAGTTCATAGAAATTGCCGGACATGCTTGTTAATCGTGACTCAAGGTATTGAAGTGATACAATGAATTACCTTATACGTTGCAGAGTTCTTTTTGTACTTCACAGACTGACTGTTCCTTCGCATTGATGAACATGCAAAAGTTAGAGAAAAATATAATACGTACACTTATGTATTTACCTTCAGAGATTCAGGAATGGATATTCCAAATTTGCACAGAAAATAAAAAATATTCCGGTTGACTTATTAAATTATTACACATTTTTTTTTTTTAGAAATAAACACTGGGAATTTTAGAAGTAAGTAAGGCCTCCAAGGAAACTTCTCCCTGTTGTTAACCAACTAACAGATTTCTCTTTATGGAAGGTCATTCCTGTCGTAAACAGTATCCACATACACTGGCAGTATGTATTCTTTCCCAAATAATAAGCTTGCCGATTCGAAATTCCTGCTTTGGTCGGAGTGCAATTCCAATTGTACTCTAACCCAGCCAATGACAAGCCCTTCGGTCCTCCAGGCTATTTGTTAAAATGGCCAAGATGTATCGGTTATCAGAGTCTGTCGTTGGGAATGGTCCTGCTACGTTCACTGCGATTCTCTCAAATGGTGTTCCCACGATGTACTGCTGCATTCATTCTTCGTCATGGATTGATTGTAAGACTTCTGAAATTTTTCGGAAGTACGACTTGAAGTTTCTGTCTAGTTCCATTTAGGCTCCTTCTCATTTTCTTCAAAATGCCATAAACCAATGCAAAGACATTCCACTGGGTTCAATAACCTTTTGTTGTCTGGTTTAATTGAGGTTTCAACTTCATTCCACCTCACTAATGGGTCAATGTCTTCGTCTTTCCTCTGGACTTCGATTAATTCCTTATCTTCTCAAGATCCCTCAGGTTGAACGGTGCTTAGATTACAACAGATCGATGCCAGTTATTCCTTCTTCTCCGCAGATGAATAATGTTTGCGGTTTTGCATACAATATCTATAAGATAGTGCATCTACGTTGTCATGCTGTTTACCTGGGCAGTGGTCGATGTGGAGCTCGTACTCCTGAAGTCGTAATCATTGTGCAAATTTGCCCTTTTGGGTTCTTAAATTGCAGTATAGCCACTTGAAGCATGTCTTCTTTCTTTGAAAATAGGTTAATCGTCAAAATAACTGGCAGGGTTGATAAGGCTTTTTAATAAATTCGTTTACAAAACCAAGTGCTAAACATTTAAACTAACAATAGGATCGAAGCTAAGATCATTTTATCTTTCCTTTCAGGCAAAAAATTTTTAACTTTAAAATTTACCTTGATACTTAAACCCTTGCAAAACGTTAATTTATTATTTAAACTAACTTATTATTATTGTTTTAGAAATGTTTAAAAAACTCTACAACTTTTTATTTCATTGTACCTTTTCAGCAATAATTACCCATTCGCTGACTCACGAACATTTGCATACGTACAAGTAATTATCGCCTTTTTATCAGTAAAGCGGTATTACTTATGACTTGCCATTTAGCCCGAATAGATCAAAGTTGGCACTTGGCAACACAATGCCTGCCATTTAATATTAATTAGCAGAACATTAAAAAGCAAGTTTGATTAATGATAATTAACATTCATCGAGTGATGTACAGTCGATGTCGAAAATAGAAACGGAAACTTATAACAGTTGCTGAAAATATTTCGAAACACCATATTGTTCAAAAGTAATTAAGATAGTGAAAATATGTATAAACAAAGTTGTTTTCACCAACAATTATCACAGGCAATTCGTTTACCGTGTACATATAAAAATTAGATAATTATTAACAACAGAACTAGAAACCTAATAATTAACGAAAAATAAAAACAAATAAACAACAAAAATTTTTTTTATTTCTAATATGTATTTACATTTACATAGCAAACATTTTCCTTTAATAATGGCGACTTTGTAATGAAATTAATCATATTCTGTTAAGGCCATTGTACATTCGTTGAAGCCAGTGTTGAGCACGTTTCAATTTGCCTTAATTAATTGGTATTGCTACTTCATAATTAATGATATATGCAACGCCAATGTTAACCTGCGGCCAACCGATATTATGCATTTATGAATAATAATACATTCAAGTATCGCAACGTCTCTTGTGTATATATGAATGAACTACTGTTTCAATTTTACGCCCAACTAAACGTAAGCAAACAACTCCTATTACCATGCCAGTAGGAACTGTACGATATTATTTTATGATATATGTTTATTACCTAGCGCATGTTATTATAACGATAACAGTGTACTTTAAAAACATATTTTACAATACAACATGTATATTTCATTGTAACGCCAGGGGATTAGAAGATTTATGCCTTGTAGTTGTGTCCTTATATTTACAGTTGTATTTTGGAAGTTGTACAGTAAAATTTTCGCAAATAAGTTGTGCACACAGTTGATAAAAGAAGTTGCACGAGCATAGCTAACGAAAATCTGATATTGTGATGTCAGCAGTTGTGCGAGTTAGCAACACATGCCCTGAGTACCAGACAGCGATCTGAATCTGGTACCTCTGAATTCTAGTATCTGCTAGTCCTTGATTGGGGCGAGTTCGTCAGTCTCTAAGATTGTATCATCTTACTGTGGGGCTACATGTTATAAATTGTATGTAAAATACCCTCGGTACTCTTTTGCCAGTAGGCCTCCTAATAATACTTTCTTTCTGCATTCTCTCTACATAACCTCAAAATCATTTAATCTAGAATCACGTTAAAAAGAGCTAGGCCCAGTTAGTAAATTCATCATCATAAGATCGTCAGTCCTAAGACTGGTTTTAGACACGCACCTCAACTCTTCAATCCCGACGAAATCTTCGCGTTTCCCTAAAACGAGAACATCCCACATCCTTTACTATTTGTGAATAGTAATCTAATTTAGATCTGTTTCTTCTTTTTTTCGTAACTTATTGATTAAAAATATAAACGCGTTTTAACTTTGCAATTTGACTTACATTTTCTACGTAATTAACACTTCAATTACTACATAAGTTTTAACCTAAAATTCAAACGTTTCGAATTTTTTGATCAAAGTTTAATCCAAAGATGCATATTCTTATTCTAGTCTCCGCAAATATAACTATCGATATATTCAAGGACAATTACGAATTGGCACCGTCTAGAAATATTCCGAAGATTTGAGTACACATTAGCAGTTAACAGGTCGTAATCACATTTCTGTTTAATTGGTCGAAAAACGCACAAATGCACCATAATATATTTACCGGCCATTTTTAGATTGCCTAACGAGCTCAGTATTCTGGCGCACAGATAGACATCGCGTATAGCAGTGTGCATTCCTGAATAAGAAATAAGACTTTAATGGTCAGTTTATATAAAGATATGTCAACGAACCGTGTTTTTAAAACAACAAGACTTCCTTATCGCCAAATGCAACAGTGTTAATTTTTTTTATCTCATCTTCACTCCCGACTTGTGCACAATAACAATAAAATTCACGCCAATATCAACTGCGCCATTTGCTTTTTTATCGGGACTGTCAACGTCGCATCCGGAACTGCAACTTCTACCAATTAAAATTGAAAATTTACGACGCACCTAGATATCTAAACGGATACCAGTGCTCTCCAATTTAATTTATACGACCGCTACTTTAATCGCGTATAATGGACAATAATGGTTTTTCAATATACAAAAAAAACAATGTAATATTAATGAGACATACGTATATATGTTACCGGAAATGTGTGAAATAAATTATATTAGACACATTTCCTAGGAAATCTATACATTTTCCAAATAGCAATCGGAAACGTATTAGAAATAATACTAAATAGGCAATAATACATCAGGCTGTTTGGAAATGTACTTATATACATTGGTGACGTCATTGTTTGGTTAGGGAGATTTATGACAAACTGGAGTTTCTTTAATGGCTCTGCCCCCCAGAGGCGGACTGATTTGTTACATGTTAGAATAATGCGAAGAGGTTATCTTTGTTTCAGCAAACACGATAACCTTGAATTCTTAGTATATTGTAGAGGTGATAATGCTGATCATTTTCACATGTATATATACATATCATGTATGCTATAACGTCACACGTAATACATATTCATCTCCAAACCTAACCTAACCAAACAATAATGTCACCGATGCACATACGAGGGTGGATTGATAAGTTTCCGGCCTAACCAAGAGATGACGCCACTAGGCCTACCTTGAGGTGACATTCTATAGTACCATCCTTGGATAGCTTGTAGCTATAGTTTCAGCCCGATCTCCTTGCTAGTGTAGGTTTGACAGCACGCTGAACAAGACGCCTCTGTGGTTTTCGTAAAAATGGAAAAGCAGGAAAATCGT
>NW_020438896.1:339138-355427 GCF_000699045.2 Agrilus planipennis
CACACTTAACCCTAATCACTTGAATAGAATTGACTTAAAATTACTCATTATTTCGTTATTCTATCAAGATTTCCAATTTTATACATCAAACCAGATAATATAACGTGCATATCCGTTTGTAATAACTATTAAATACAGAAACCCATGTATAAAAGTTTTTAAATTGAAGATTGAAAAAAATCGTAAGATTTTTAAGAAAAATTTTAAAAAATACGCCAGACAAAACTCGAGGCTAAGTGGATGTATGAACTGAAGGGAGTTAGTTCTCCTTTTTTATGTTCAACGGTTCCTGAAATAATGAGTCTGCGCACTCTTACCCGCTGCGCATACTTGTCCCACATAATTATTTAAAATAGTTAATTCTATCTACTACATATTTTTCCTAGGTTCACACATGACGCGACAGAAAAAAATACAGAAGATACAAAATTTAAAATAGATATTATTCCATTAGATAATAATTTTGATGTGATCATTATTCAAAGTAATGTTATAAAGAAAGTTCAGAATATTTAATCATAAACAGCATCCAATGAGGCAGTAGTAAAACCTCGACAAGTATAACACCATTATTTTTGCGATGGCAGATTTTCTATTTAATAAATCTGTTCTATAATAACAAAGAATATTTTTGCTTAATAAAATAAAATATGTTATGTTGTAGATGCGCCATTCATACGTAACAAATATAAACCAGTAGATACAAAAACTACTCACGCATTCTAAAAATTTATGAAGCAATTTCCCCAGCCAAGTCTCGCGCAAGATTAAAAACCATAAATTATATTTTATTTCGCCCGTCGACTTCTTACCCGCATATTTTTCGTGGACGAGGAAATTTTTGGAAAGTTTCCCGGAACGCCGAAACTTACGAGATTTTCTCTCATCCGTAGCTGAAGGCGTCGCGATTTCTCTGTCCCTCGAGGTTCTGAACCGACGCCACCCGGAGCCAAAGACTCCCTTTCTACACAACAGAAAACAGATCTATATGTGAACGTCCATTGTTATGTCATACGTGAAATAACTTTCTGAAAAGGAGTAATCCGTAATTTATTGGCCCTTTTTAAAATCACTCGGATGACTTTAATTCATAAAACATAATCAGTAGTAATGTAACAACTCAACAAGAAAATGTGTACCTGTATGCGATTTTGTCAAGCAGATAAATAGAGGTAGTGCTAAGTATACTTGCATTTTGATACGAGGTGCATTTCATTAGGAAGTGGTGAAGTGAGACATAAATCAATTACAAATTCTAAATAAATATCAAGAAAAACAGGGAACAGTAATCTAATCTACCTTTACTCCTTTTAGCTTCTGTTTCTGCTTTTAATAAGTCTTTAATGGCTGAGAGGTTGCCCTACCAAGCTATCTTGCCTATTTTGTATTGACTTCCATAGCATCTTCTATTTCCCTTCTCTTTCTAATACCTCGTCAATTCTAATCATTTCTATTCACGGTATCCTCATCATTCCTATGTAACACCATCATTTCGAACGCTTCCAACCTCTTCTTTTCCGCCGCGCCCACCGTCCACGTTTCGTACACTTACAGCGCCATGCTCCAGACATACGCCTTTATCAATCTTTTTTGAAATTTCTAAACCTGCGGTATCTTTTGTTTTATACCTCTACTGCTTGTTCCATCCTGAGTTATCTCACTTCCAGGATACAATACTGTTTTGTCAGTACTGCTTCCATTTTATTTAAGGTTATGTCTAACTCTTCTTTGCTTAATGTTAATACTGCTATATCATCTACAAATCTAAGTATATTAATACTTTGTCCCTGTAAATCTATTCTTGTAGTTATCCTGTCTTTAATGATGTTTATCACGTCTTTGAAATATAGATTAAGAAGTAGCGGTGACAGTCTGCATTCTTGCCTGACTCCCTTCCTAATATTTACTTCTTTATGTTACTGCTCAAGCTCTATAACTGTCTGTTGCTCTTTATACATACTAAATAAGTATAAATAATTATATATATTACCTTTATATGTATTTATATTCAGTCAAATATATTGAAGAGAGAACAAATATTCCATACCTCAATAAAAACTGTTTCTAATGGTAATAACGGAGATAATGTATGTATTTTAGTTTCAAACTTCGAAGCAATACCTTTAATCATACGGTAAAAGAAATCTGGAGCCTATTGAATATCCTGATAGGGGTGAGCTTCCGATACAAGCATTTGGTGTCTGGATTCGCCCCCATCCGTCCATGATGTTATCACAAGTGTCGGAAATAGTACAGTTCACTTTTACGAGACCGTAAAGATCTCATTATCGATTGTGCAAATCCCAGATTACCGCTACACTGGTAAAATTGTCTAACTCCAGCCGTCACATTTTCGATAAAAGAAATTGTACGTTTAAATATTATACCAATTTAACTAATTTGCTAAAAAGTAACATGTGATGTTGGTTTACATCGCCATTAGATTTTCTTGTTTTTATTTCCGCGTTCCTTTAACTAAAGTTTATTCAGGGATGCACAAGGCAAGATTTCTAGTCTTCTTTGTCAACTTCTCGTCTTGTCTTGCTTAACAGGACAAGGGACTGCTTTACTTTTTGTCTTGTCAATTTCTTGATGACTTCAATCTTGCCTTGCTAACAAGTGTTCTACAATGCTTTGCTATTGCTGATTTGAGAAGTCTCCAAGTGTAATTAATTTGTCTACCAAAAACAGTAAAAATGGAAAAAACTAAGGCAACCATATACTTATTTGATTGAGCAAGGATAACTTGCTGATTCCCATCCCAAAATTCTGATCAGGACCCCAAAATAAAATTTAAATTTAATCGCTTCATAGTGCAAATAACCTTTTTAGAACCATGTAACCTTAAAGATGAAATAAATAGTTTTAAACTGCTAAATTGTGTCAAATTAAGAGCGAAATACATGTAGGGGTCCCCAGAAACAATGTTTTGCGGAAGACAGATTATAGAAACTGCCACCCATCCTTCATGTATACGAAGAAATATAAAAGCATACAAACTCCAAGAGTATCAAGACTTGTATGACATGCACAGTGGTATTTCAAAAACACAGCCCTTCTTTTAAAGTCACCTACTTTTGTCACCTTGTCAGTCTTTTTGAGACACTCTAAATTGCCCTTTTATTTGTCCCTTTTGCTAAAACTGCTACTGTATACAATGGATATTTCATAGAATCAGTGTTAATGTTTTAAAAATCAAAACCAAATGGCAAGGATTCGTCAGGATGACTGCAAGTTATTTTATTAATTATTCATGCAAAGATTAAATCCACTGCGGAAGTTACTTTGAAAATTAAAACAAACAACTCAAACTAAGGAAGATAAGGAATTTGAATAGTGCTGTTAGTATTTATTTTAAATTTANCACGTACTCGCGGTACCGACGCGACGTGCCGACATCGCGAACATGATGTACGACCCTTTGTTTCGAAATTACCTCGGCACGAAAATTTTTGCGACGAATAACTGCCATTATGTTTGACCGCGGAAAAGAAATTAACTGGACGAAAATGTATTATGTGCAGAATCGCATATTAATCAAAACGTTTAATAACATTTTCTTTGTATTTGTAAAAGGGTTTCTAGCTGTGTTACTTTTCCAACAGTGTTGCCAGGTCAGTTACCATACCCAATACCAAAAGGAGATTCATCTAATCAAAATGTTACGTAGATCGTGAATTACTACAAATACTGTGGTAAACGTCACAAGTAGTATTGTCACATTTCATGGAATCCTAAAAAATGTTCAACATATTCCGTAAAGAAAATACCATTTCAGGATTACGTATGCTCCAACAAAGTCCATTTAAATATATGGATATCTATTTGCTGAAACGAATCCCGACGTAGCTAACCTCAACGTGATAGGCACGTTACCATAATCGAATAAAATAATTCGATGTGGTCTGTATTCTGTCGAAACTACCAGACGCGGATCGCGATTTCGATCTTTTTGAATCTCATCAGTGCGTCGCAGATAGCTCCGACAGAACACAGACCAACTTTTACCTGCTGTCTTAACAGTGCGTTTTAGAAAATCCTAAAATGTAGCATCGTACTACAGATGGCGTTTACCGCGCCATTTGTGGTAATTTCTAAAACGCGCTGTTAAGGCAGCAGGTAAAAGTTGGTCTGTGTTCTGTCGGAGCTATCTGCGACGCACTGATGAGATCCAAAAAGATCGAAATCGCGATCCCCGTCTGGCAGTCTGGACAGAATACAGACCACTTCGAATTATTTTATTTATATGATCCGTAAAGATTGACTTGTTAAACTGAATCCACGGAGTGGCATACCTCTTCGTGCTAGTCACGTAACCAAATAGAACATAAATTTCATGGTAATAGTTCAATGATAGTGGGTCTGTGTTCTGCCGAAACTGCCTTCGACATGCTGATGAGAACCAATGAGGGGGAAATCGTAATTCGCGTTTCATGGTTTCCATAAAATACTACTAACCACCATGAACTTTTTATTCTACTTGGTTACGTGCTTCCCTCGCAGTGGTAGCTACGCTATGGATTCAGCTCAACAACTTGATATCCTTACGGACTTTTGGATTCCACAAAATGTAGCAGTACTACAGATGGCGTTTACCACGTAGAAGCGAAGAGGCACTTTGTCGACTTGGGATTCGGCAACGAGTTAAATTAATGAATCACAAGAAACCGCAATAGTCCACCTCTTAAGCAGACAATAAGGAAATTGTTGCTCTATTATTTGTGTTTACATGATATTCCGAAATTAAACGAAAAAACNAGTAAAGACTGACTTGTTAAACTGAATCCACAGAGTGGCATACCTCTCCGTGCTAGTCACGTAACCAAATAGAACATAAATTTCATGGTAATAGTGGGTCTGTATTCTGCCGAAACCGCCTTCGACGTGCTGATAAAACCCAATGAAATGGAAATCGCAATACGCGTTTGGCGGTTTCCATAAAATACTACTGACCACCATGAACTTTTTATTCTACTTGGTTACGTGCTTCCCTCGCAGTGGTAGCAAAAAAAACTTTTGGGTGTTTCATTCCCACCAGCCAGTAATGCTGGTGGGCGGGCAGTCCCTTTGGACTATGCCGGCAGGTAGGGCGGAAGGCCCTCTTCAGCCTCCTTTCAGGAATCGTGGGAATGGGTGGGTGGTGGTTCGGGTGAGAAAGATGAGACGGGCGAAATGAAGACAGAACAGAATGAAAGATTATCTGTGGAATATTCCTGCCTCAGCATTTGCCTAAGTGATCCAAGGAAACCACAGAAAAACTTGGGCCAAGGCAGACAGACCCGGAATCGAACCAGCGTCCACCCGAATGCTAAGCAATGGTCTAGACCTCTAGGCCATGCCGCTCGGTAGTGGTAGCTACGCCATGGATTCAGCTCAACTACTTAATATCCTTATGGACTTTTGGATTCCACAAAATGTAGCAGTACTACAGATGGCGTTGTTTGTAGTAATTAATAATTCGCTGTTAAGGCAGCATATAGAATAGGTCTGTATTATTATGTCGAAACTAACTAAAGCGCTAATCAGGTCAGATAGTAGTAATTCTGATCGAAATGCTAATCCAATTTTGCACATCACTGAGAATATCTTTTACCGTCTGAATAAATGATTTAAAAAAAAAAAAAATAGTACTTTTTTAAATCTCAGAAAAATTTTAATGTAAGATAAAATCTTGTACCTAATTACGTTTCCTCATTACTATAACCACCCTACCTATACCACCTTATCGTCTATTTCCTCGGTCGTATCTCGTTCGTTCGTTTTTACTTTATCGATTTGGAAGCTATTCCTCCAACCCCTCGAGCACAAAGGTGGAGAGCACGTCGACGGTAAAAATTACGAACACACTTTAACTGTCCCGATAGGAAAAGGGGAAGAACAAAGTTTCCGAAGAAAGGAGTTATGTACGAGGCAGTTTTCGTTCGTGGAATTAGCCCGGAACGAACAACATTAAGGGCAACGTTTCTTTGCTTTTTCACAAATTTATTGTTTCTACCCAACAGCAGAAGCGAAGAGGCACTTTGTCGACTTGGGATTCGGCAACGAGTTAAATAAATGAATCACAAGAAACCGCAACAATGCACCTCTTAAGCAGACAACAAATTGTTGCTCTATTGTTTGTGTTTACATGATATTCCGAAATTATTCGAAAATAAAGCTTTGTGGTTGCTTCTTTGTCTTGATTAGTTTTTTCGATTTTGCGCATAATTTATAGAACAATAACTAATTTACTAGTACCTAGTGATTAGCAAAATTAGTATTGGTATTGCGAAAATTCAAGAGCAAAATGTTTTGTTTGGATAACACATGGCTGAAATATAGACACAAACTAATTTTTTTTATATTTCTATTTCTTTGGTGGAAGGATCACCACAATTATCGACAGTATTTCCTTTCGATTAAATGAGCAACACCAACCATGACTGAGACTATATTAGTAAGACGAAGGCCAAAACTAAAACTAAGAGGTATTTGAGCAAGATCAAGGTCAAGAATAAGCATGACCAAGACTAATACCAACACTGGGACAATCTTGGTCTTGGTCTGCTCACTACTATTTACAAGATCGTCTGCCATATGGAAATCAAGAAACGCTTCTAACTATTTTTTGATGGAACACTAAGAAGCAGGTCGGAACTCAAGAATTATTGGCGTCAAAACCGAATTTTTTATTGTATTGTATTATTAACAACACATTGCTGTTAATAATTTTTGTTCTTTCCATTCTCGAATGCATATAATCGGAAAAAATCGACCGGAACGAAGCCATATCACTGTTGCGGCGTCGTATACGTTTCGAAGTTTAACGATTATCTGTCCAATTCGAACACAAAGGCGGTCGATTTATGACAGCAAGATGGGTCTCTACCGGAATCGAAAACAATCGCCCAAGTTTAAGGCGGAGAAACCCTATTCCAGGTAGGTAAACTATTAAAGGAAGACTTGAGCCACTAAGCAGCCAACCCTTCACGATTTATTAAGGTATTTGGAGCAAAAATATCTCCTCATGTGGTCGTCGAACTGATCCACATACGCAGAGAAGACAGAAAAAAGAGAGAAGGCAAACAAAATTCGGACTAATATGATAGAAAACTTAGGATGTTTATTGCAATACGAATTAAACGTAAACGAGTACGGTAATCTGTTTCATACAGTAAAGGTATGTCACATACATATATGAACAGCTGATTAAACTAGAACATCAGAAACTAAATTTATATGAAATTTTAATTGCATCGCCAACAAGGTCTCGATTATTAGTATGCTCAGTGCCAATTATGTATATTACAGGCGAACTGAAAACCGAACATACAAATTACATGCAATAATAAAAGAAAATACGACGTGGGATAGGTGAATTCGTACAAATACCTTCAACTATCTTGTCATATGAATTTACAGTGTTTATGAAATGAATAGCAAGCTTTGGAGGGTGTTAACTTGATATAATAAGGAATCGCGTTGAGTAAAGCAGCGTGATTAAGGGACAAAAAAAAATATAAGAAAACCAGGCGAAGTTGCCATCTGAAGCCGGCCCTGGCTGTGAATTGGCAGCGTATAGAAAAATTGCGATAACAACAAAGCAACTACATCGATGAAAAATGCACACAGTGATAGTTGTAGAACGATTAATAAAGTAAATATGAACAATTTACCACTACGCTACTACAGATAATCTTTAGACGCGCATTGCGAAAACCATTAAATAACTACTTTGTCCATCGCCGTTAGTACTCAGTACTATTTAAACTACCTCTTGGTAAGGTAATAAAAACACAAAATACAGAAGAAATACTCGTACAACACGGATGCTGCAGCTGATAGAATACGGTGTTGCAATATCATATTTCCCTGCGTGTTCCTACCAGGGCCGGACTGGCCCTTGACTGTACCTACTTTTAAATAAGTTTTTCTCTAAAACGGTATTTATTTAGACCATTAAATACTTACTTAATTTTCCTGTTTTGCCCTATGACCTTATCCAATTTTGCTACTTATTTTAGAAGCAACCTGTATAGTAAAGTAGCAAAGCTCACTTAATGCAATTTAAAGCCTTTGAGGGTGTTACGCATCGTTCAAAGGATTTTGAGAGTTAAGTCAGTTTAGGACAATTTTTAGAGAAGTGGTTGATATGGGTGAAATAACATATATGTACTTAAGTCAGAGAATAGAACATTAAAAGTAGTAATTTTTGCGATAATTAATAATTGGAAACGAACTATGTAGGGTTGTAGGAAACGATCCAGGGAACAAAATGTACTAATGGTTTTCGAGCTTTAAATAAATATACTAGGAAAAATAAAGCAAGTTTAACTTAACCTAAAAGAACCATACGATTCTAATCCAACCGAACTTTTTTAATACTTAACCGAAAAATAGCTTCATTTAATTGCTTAAAATGCCTTTTTTAACTGCTGCTATATTTCTGACGTGATAATCAGATATTAAATTTGTTAAGCAATAAAAGCGGATTTTGTTTGGTACTAACAGAAAAGGACAAATTCCCGCTAAAAATCTGAAGTTGGTAAATTATTTCTTTTCAAGTCTTAATTACACAACAATTTTGTACCTTTTGAAAACCTAAACAATAATGTAGTATTGATAAAATAATCTTTTGGTGTACTTCTTCTTATTAATTTTTTCAGAACATTATGGGATATCGAACTAGAAATACGTTAAAAATACCAACAACAACACTTATTATCTTTTAAAAGTAACTTAAATATTAGATACCCATAAAACTGAATAAAGCATTTAAAACGACTATCTTCTTTTTTTTCAGCTGTTACATCAAGTTTCGACGAAAAAGTTTCATCTCAGTATCCGCCCATTATTCTAAACTAAACGGTCCATTACCATCCATCAAGAGAAGAACTGGTTCGGAAAGGGGGCCATGCTGGGGCCTATTATTATTGGAGTAGAGCCGAAGAAGATGGGTCTGCAAGACCGAGTTTTGACTGCATGATAATTTACACGCCATTCTGGTTCCGAACAAACAAAAGAAGCGACTGTCCATTTTCTGTTTTACATAATGCATTTCACGTGCACATACCCATAACACATAGATACGTCTTGTATGAGAAATGACGAAGGGACAGGTTCTAAAAAGGCGAAATAATAAGTGTGTTTGATCCACCCCTTTGAAAATTACAACTCATTATAATAAACGTTTTCTTGAAGACAATTGTGTACAGTGTAAAGTGACCAGTAAACGTGCAGCTTGTTCAGAGGGGTACAACACCACTTCACAACCCCCAATGATCGTTTGACCTTTCATACAAAGTATTACAATTTATACAATATATCCCAACAGCAGTTTTTCACATGAGAAACTTTCAATAATGACTTAAAGATTCACATGTTTGACAGATATCAAAATGTGCAAAGTAACTATGTGTAATTTTTAAATTTCATCTCTGAATTAACATTTGCAATCTGTTATAAATTGTCAGCACATCGTAGACAATTCTAACTAAACAGACAAACTCTACCTGCCATCTTACGTCAGTGTTTTATGAATTACTACAAACAGCAGAATGAACGCCATCTGTAAAATGCTACATTTTGTGTGTGAATTATATTGTCTACAACGTGCTGACAAGACCCAAAGAGGTCGAAATCATGATTCACGCCTAGCAGTTTCAATCGAATACTGATCACTATTTGAACTTTTACTGGTATGCAAGAGAAGAAAAAGTAGGGAAACAGCGAATATAAAGATAGGAGACGAAAAATTAGAAGAAGTGGCCGATTTTAGGTATCTAGGAAGTCAGATAAGTCATGACGGAAGGAGTAGTAGGGATATAAAGCAGAGGATAGCGCAGGGTCGAGTCGCCTTCAATAAAAAGAAGTCACTTCTATGCTCGCGAATAGTTAATTTAGAAATTCGAAAAAGGTTGTTAAAGGTCTATGTTTGGAGCACGGCGTTGTACGGGTGCGAAACATGGATAGTAGGCGCGGCGGAAAAGAAAAGGTTGTGGTGCTACAGGAGAATTATGAAGATACCGTGGAAAGAGAAGGTTAGAAATGAAGAGGTATTGAGGTATTAGAAAGAATAGGAGAACAGAGGACTCTATGCAAGTCAATAAGAAATGGGCGAGATAGGTTAGTAGGACACCTTCTCAGGCATGAAGGTCTAGTCCAGGGGTCGGCAACCTATGACCCGTGGGTCACCGAGTGACCCATTTGGTAATTTCGAGTGACCCACATTTTTTTATTTTTCCCAAAAAATTTTTGTCGCAAAGTTATGAACGTACCAAATTTGAATCCAGTATAACAAGCCATTGATATCGTAGAGAAAGATTATAAATAAAGTTTATTCAACTATGTTTGTAATTATTTTCTTAATAAAATATATCTTATTATTTACTAAAATGCTGTTTTAATACGAAAATATCTCTGACCCATACGTCTCTTTAATACTCGCATTTTGATTGATTTTGACCCGCGGCCAAAAAAGGTTGCCGACCCCTGGTCTAGTCAGAGAAATATTAGAGGCAGAAATGGAAGTTAGGAGGGGTAGAAGTAGACCTAGATTAGATTACTGTTTGCAAATAGTTAAGGATATGGGTTGTTCTAGCTTTAGGGAAATTCGAAGATTAGTTCAGTATGGGAAAGCGTGGAGGTGCGTGTCCAATCAGTCTTAGGCCTGACGACCTTATGATGATGATGATGATGATGTTGTAATAGTGACTGGCTATCACTCTAAAGACCTATCAGTCACATAAGAAAATTTATTGAAATAATTTGATATTAAATTAGCTTGCTTTGTTTTTATAAACGATTTTCAGGTGGATATCTGGCATAATAAATAAATTCCTTGTTTTAAAAAATTGCATCATCAAAAACGAATGAATTCATAAATTTCATTACAAAAATATGTTCCGTGTAATATACAGATATTAAAAAGGGCCAATATTTTATTTCCATTCTCCCATATGACACATTAGCGAAAATAATTGCAAGTGCAGGTGATAAATCGAGCAGTCCCATTGCAACCTGTTAAATACGCATATGCATGTGCACGTATGTGTTTAGTGTATGTGTCACCGTGTCTGTTTATGTCCGTCCACGTGGGTGGTCTGCCGAAATCGTTTAATATTTACGCGATGTCGCAAACGACGACATGGTAGGCGCGCGTTTCGGCGGAAACAGGAACCATGGATTGAAATTTAATAACGCCATCTATGGAGGTTAACGTGTGCCACTACTACTACTGACGTTCACCCACATACGTTCGGGCATTCTCTGTGCACGAAAAAGGAATTTATCACGTGACTGTGGGCAGTGCTAGACCACCAAAAAAGAAAAATTTGTATAATTCGCGTTTGTTGCTTATTAAAAAAGGATTTTATCATCTTTCATACGGATTAAAATCTTTTTTTTAAATACATTTTTACAGAACATGTAAATAAACGCATGGTTAATGTCTAGATGATGGGCCCTTTGGGGGTGGCGGTGAGGGAGGGTGGGACCGAAAGAGGAGGTCTCCCCTACCACTGTACCATAAAAAGTTCGTGACGGTCTCACCCCCATAAAAAGTTATGGGAGTTAGATGGGGGTGGGGGTAGGGGGGTCAAAAGGGGGTAGGGGGGTCGAAAGAGGGTGGTGATCTGAGTAAAACCCCATAAAATATTTGCGGCGGTCTCACTCCCATAAAAAGTTATAGGTGTTAANAACAGCAGAAGCGAAGAGGCACTTTGTCGACTTGGGATTCGGCAACGAGTTAAATTAATGAATCACAAGAAACCGCAACAATGCACCTCTTAAGCAGACAACAAATTGTTGCTCTATTGTTTGTGTTTACATGATATTCCGAAATTATTCGAAAATAAAGCTTTGTGGTTGCTTCTTTGTCTTGATTAGTTTTTTCGATTTTGCGCATAATTTATAGAACAATAACTAATTTACTAGTACCTAGTGATTAGCAAAATTAGTATTGGTATTGCGAAAATTCAAGAGCAAAATGTTTTGTTTGGATAACACATGGCTGAAATATGGAGACAAAGTAATTTTCTTTTGTATTTCTATTTCTTTGGTGGAAGGATCACCACAATTATCGACAGTATTTCCTTTCGATTAAATGAGCAACACCAACCATGACTGAGACTATATTAGTAAGACCAAGATTAAAACTAGAACTAAGAAGTATTTGAGCAAGATCAAGGCTAAGAATAGGCATGACCAAGACTAGTATCAACACTGGGACAATCGTGGTTTTGGTCTGGTTTTGCTCAGTAGGTACTATTTACAAGACCGACTGCCATATGGAAATCAAGAAACACTTCTAACTATTTTTTGATGGAACACTAAGAAGCAGGTCGGAACTCAAGAATTATTGGCGTCAAAACCGAATTTTTTATTGTATTGTATTATTAACAACACATTGCTGTTAATAATTTTTGTTCTTTCCATTCTCGAATGCATATAATCGGAAAAAATCGACCGGAACGAAGCCATATCACTGTTGCGGCGTCGTATACGTTTCGAAGTTTAACGATTATCTGTCCAATTCGAACACAAAGGCGGTCGATTTATGACAGCAAGATGGGTCTCTACCGGAATCGAAAACAATCGCCCAAGTTTAAGGCGGAGAAACCCTATTCCAGGTAGGTAAACTATTAAAGGAAGACTTGAGCCACTAAGCAGCCAACCCTTCACGATTTATTAAGGTATTTGGAGCAAAAATATCTCCTCATGTGGTCGTCGAACTGATCCACATACGCAGAGAAGACAGAAAAAAGAGAGAAGGCAAACAAAATTCGGACTAATATGATAGAAAACTTAGGATGTTTATTGCAATACGAATTAAACGTAAACGAGTACGGTAATCTGTTTCATACAGTAAAGGTATGTCACATACATATATGAACAGCTGATTAAACTAGAACATCAGAAACTAAATTTATATGAAATTTAATTGCATCACGAACAAGGTCTCGAGTAGTAGTATGCTCACTGCCAATTATGTACATTAAAGGCGAACTGAGAACCGAACAAACACATTACAAGCAATAATAAAAAAAATGCGACGTGGATTAGGGGAATTCCTACAAATACCTTCAACTATCTTGTCATATGAATTTACAGTGTTTCTGAAATGAATAGCAAGCTTTTGAGGGTGTTAACTAGATACAATAAGGAACCGCGTTGAGTAAAGCAGCGTGATTAAGGGACAAAAAAATATAAGAAAACCAGGCGAAGTTGCCATCTGAAGCCGGCCCTGGCTGTGAATTGGCAGCGTATAGAGAAATTGCGATAACAACAAAGCAACTACATCGATGAAAAATGCAAACAGTGACAGATATGAACAAGTTACCAGTACGCTACTACAGATGATCTTTAGACGCCCATTGCGAAAACAATTAAATAACTACTTTGTCCATCGCCGTTAGTACTCAGTACTATTTAATGTACCCCTCGATAAGGTAATAAAAACCCAAAATACAAAAGAAATACTCCTACAACACGGATGCTGCAGCTAATAAAATACGGTATGACAATGTCATATTTCCCTGCGTGTTCCTACCAGGGCCGGGCTGGCCCTCGATTGTACCTTTAAATAAGTTTTTCTCTAAAACGGTATTTATTTAGACCACTAAACATTTACTTAATTTTCCTGTTTTATAGTGCCCTATGACCTTATCCAATTTTGCTACTTATTTTAGAAGCAACCTGTATAGTAAAGTAGCAAAGCTCACTTAATGCAATTTAAAGCCTTTGAGGGTGTTACGCATCGTTCAAAGGATTTTGAGAGTTAAGTCAGTTTAGGACAATTTTTAGAGAAGTGGTTGATATGGGTGAAATAACATATATGTACTTAAGTCAGAGAATAGAACATTAAAAGTAGTAATTTTTGCGATAATTAATAATTGGAAACGAACTATGTAGGGTTGTAGGAAACGATCCAGGGAACAAAATGTACTAATGGTTTTCGAGCTTTAAATAAATATACTAGGAAAAATAAAGCAAGTTTAACTTAACCTAAAAGAACCATACGATTCTAATCCAACAGAACTTTTTTAATACTTAACCGAAAAATAGCTTCATTTAATTGCTTAAAATGCCTTTTTTAACTGCTGCTATATTTCTGACGTGATAATCAGATATTAAATTTGTTAAGCAATAAAAGCGGATTTTGTTTGGTACTAACAGAAAAGGACAAATTCCCGCTAAAAATCTGAAGTTGGTAAATTATTTCTTTTCAAGTCTTAATTACACAACAATTTTGTACCTTTTGAAAACCTAAACAATAATGTAGTATTGATAAAATAATCTTTTGGTGTACTTCTTCTTATTAATTTTTTCAGAACATTATGGGATATCGAACTAGAAATACGTTAAAAATACTAACAACAACACTTACTATCTCTTAAAAGTAACTTAAATATTAGATACCCATAAAACTGAATAAAGCATTTAAAACGACTATCTTCTTTTTTTTCAGCTGTTACATCAAGTTTCGACGAAAAAGTTTCATCTCAGTATCCGCCCATTATTCTAAACTAAACGGTCCATTACCATCCATCAAGAGAAGAACTGGTTCGGAAAGGGGGCCATGCTGGGGCCTATTATTATTGGAGTAGAGCCGAAGAAGATGGGTCTGCAAGACCGAGTTTTGACTGCATGATAATTTACACGCCATTCTGGTTCCGAACAAACAAAAGAAGCGACTGTCCATTTTCTGTTTTACATAATGCATTTCACGTGCACATACCCATAACACATAGATACGTCTTGTATGAGAAATGACGAAGGGACAGGTTCTAAAAAGGCGAAATAATAAGTGTGTTTGATCCACCCCTTTGAAAATTACAACTCATTATAATAAACGTTTTCTTGAAGACAATTGTGTACAGTGTAAAGTGACCAGTAAACGTGCAGCTTGTTCAGAGGGGTACAACACCACTTCACAACCCCCAATGATCGTTTGACCTTTCATACAAAGTATTACAATTTATACAATATATCCCAACAGCAGTTTTTCACATGAGAAACTTTCAATAATGACTTAAAGATTCACATGTTTGACAGATATCAAAATGTGCAAAGTAACTATGTGTAATTTTTAAATTTCATCTCTGAATTAACATTTGCAATCTGTTGTAAATTGTCAGCACATCGTAGACAATTCTAACTAAACAGACAAACTCTACCTGCCATCTTACGTCAGTGTTTTATGAATTACTACAAACAGCAGAATGAACGCCATCTGTAAAATGCTACATTTTGTGTGTGAATTATATTGTCTACAACGTGCTGACAAGACCCAAAGAGGTCGAATTCATGATTCACGTCTAGCAGTTTCAATCGAATACTGATCACTATTTGAACTTTTACTGGTATGCAAGAGAAGAAAAAGTAGGGAAACAGCGAATATAAAGATAGGAGACGAAAAATTAGAAGAAGTGGCAGATTTTAGGTATCTAGGAAGTCAGATAAGTCATGACGGAAGGAGTAGTAGGGATATAAAGCAGAGGATAGCGCAGGGTCGAGTCGCCTTCAATAAAAAGAAGTCACTTCTATGCTCGCAAATAGTTAATTTAGAAATTCGAAAAAGGTTGTTAAAGGTGTATGTTTGGAGCACGGCGTTGTACGGGTGCGAAACATGGATAGTGGGCGCGGCGGAAAGAAGTAATAGGAAAATAAAGCAGAGAATAGCGCAGGGTTGAGGCACCTCCAATAAAAAGAAGTCACTTCTATGCTCGCAAATAGTTAATTTAGAAATTCGAAAAAGGTTGTTAAAGGTGTATGTTTGGAGCACGGCGTTGTATGGATGCAAAACATGGATAGTAGGCGCGGCGGAAAAGAAAAGGTTGTGGTGCTACAGGCGAATTATGAAGATACCGTGGAAAGAGAAGGTTAGAAATGAAGAGGTATTGAGGTATTAGAAAGAATAGGAGAACAACAACACTCTATGCAAGTCAATAAGAAATGGGCGAGATAGGTTAGTAGGACACCTTCTCAGGCATGAAGGTCTAGTCCAGGGGTCGGCAACCTATGACCCGTGGGTCACCGAGTGACCCATTTGGTAATTTCGAGTGACCCACATTTTTTTATTTTTCCCAAAAAATATTTGTCGCAAAGTTATGAACGTACCAAATTTGAATCCAGTATAACAAGCCATTGATATCGTAGAGAAAGATTATAAATAAAGTTTATTCAACTATGTTTGTAATTATTTTCTTAAATATATCTTATTATTTACTAAAATGCTGTTTTAATACGAAAATATCTCTGACCCAAACGTCTCTTTAATACTCGCATTTTGGTTGATTTTGACCCGCGGC
>NW_020438896.1:356053-386382 GCF_000699045.2 Agrilus planipennis
ATGTATAAATGATTAAGGTCCTCTCTTTGTATTTTATTAACTATATCTACATAAATACTCTATGTATATTTACGTAATTGCTATAACTTTTGAAACCGTATGCGCAATAATAATAATAATCATATAGATCTGTCCAAAAGTAGATTTCCTCTGACCAAAAATTAATTTAGAAAGGAAAGCCATTTCAATTTGGATACCTCTTTAGCCTGTTACAAACATTTTTTTTTATTTCTTTTTGCAACTTGGCAAGGACATTTTCATTAATATAAAAAATATATGACGAAATCTTATTATCTTTGGTAAAGGTCTAGACGATGGCCCTCACCCCCTTGGGGGGGATGGAAAGAGGAGGTCTCCCCCACCACTGTACCATAAAAAGTTCGTGGCGGTCTCACCCCCATAAAAAGTTATGGGAGTTAGATGGGGGTGGGGGTAGGGGGGTCAAAAGGGGGTAGGGGGGTCGAAAGAGGGTGGTGATCTGAGTAAAACCCCATAAAATATTTGCGGCGGTCTCACTCCCATAAAAAGTTATAGGTGTTAAAAGTTGATTATTTTGTCAATTTTCATACACTATAATTCAAATAAAATTCAATAAAAAAGATATTCTCAAGCGGGTGAAGGTGGGGGATCGAAAGAGGGTGGTCATTTAAACAAAACCCGATAACCTAACCTAACCTACCCTATTGATAAAGATATTTAAATAATGTTTTATATAACTTTCTCAATATTTCTATGTATTTTTCATTAGTTTTACCTTTGAATATTGTTTAAGAATGACTATGTAAATATTTACATGCCTAGAAATGTATAAAAATTGGCATATTTATTAACTTTGAACCCCCATAACTTTTTATGGGGGTGAGACCGCCACGAACTTTTTATGGTACAGTGGTGGGGGAGATCTCCTCTTTCGATCCCCATCATCTAGACCTTTACCAAACACAATTATGTTCCCATCAAACAGATGCATAAAATTTCAATTTCTGGTAACTTTTTGTACAATTCCGAAGCATCCTGCGGTTTGCCACTAATCTCGAAACAGTGGCAGGTTGCAACTGTTATCGTTTTTAAGTACATAACTAAAATATAATAAACGTATCATTTTTGCTACTAAATTTTGTATTTGACAAGCTCTAACTTCTCAACCGATAGTAGTACAGTTTTGGTAAAAAAATATAACGAACATTTCATCAGGTCCCATTAGAAGGATTCAAAAGCCTAACGAAAATTTGTAATGTACTCAAGCGAGCCGTATCCGTCCTTTCGGAAGGATTTCGTCGCCATACATTCTGTCATGTATGGAATCTACAGGTGTACTTGATGGAAATTAATAACAGAATAAAATAAAACACTATTGAGTACTTGGATACTTTCAATTGTCCCAAATGGTTAATGGAAATATAATGTGTGGAAGTTGTAAGTAATGTTTTATTTTATTTTCTAGATAAAACTAATTTTTGAAAAATTTTTAAAAATATATAAGGGTATGTATTATCTACCAATTTCATGCTATTTAATAAAATCGGTGCCAGTTGTTATTGCAAAGGGAAAGCTAAAAAACTTTCTAGTTTTTGTTGTATAGGCAGGTAATTTCAACACGAACATTCCTAAGGATTTCCTGACAAAGCACGAAGGGTTTAGGGTTATAAATGTGCCTTTTAAGATACAAAAGAACTGAAAAACGTGCAGTAGAAAGTTAACCCGATTCAACGTTTTGTATTCTTTTAGTTCTTTTTAAAATCTATTCTATTTCTTCTGAGATAATAGAATATACACATTTGTTTGAAATGTCACTTCAATTTAAAACGGTTTTCCTATGATTATTATTTAAAAATTATTTATAATTCGCAGCATAAATTTTTTTTGAAAAGTAATTATACATGACAATTGGAGTACATGTATTTATATCGTTATCAGTTTAATTATCATAAGTTTATTACAATATTTAGAGTTTTTAGGAACTATTTTAGTTATGCTGCATGTTTATTTTAATATATACCTTTAGTTAATGGGTTAAATGAATTTTAACCTAAAAAGTATTACAGTTAGACAAGAATTAAAAAAAAATAACGATGTTTAAAGCTTGCAAAACAGACTAAGATATTAGCCCTCCGCGGTTAAAAAAAAAAATTACGTACCTACCTATTGCAAAATTAAAAAACTACCAATAAACATTCAAGCAAAAAAGCTACCGGGTAATACAGAATGACCACCTTACTTATTGTATGGATGTCATACACCATAGGACGTTACGAACAATAAAGCAGGACATTTTCAGCCGTTTGAAATAGTTTGAATTTTGCTACATTTTTATTCCTTAAAGTGGTCAATCGAAACGTCTAAATAAAGGATAGAACTACCTTTAATATCCAGAATGTTGTCGTTTAATAGAAATCTGTAATTAAATCACCATTCTCATACGTTTAAATATCAACAAACGTCCGACAACGAAATCAAGAAATCATTATGTTACGATATGGATGAAGGCGCCCATGGTTGGAATATTAGTTCTGTGCATCATTAACAACGATGTCATCCGTCTGTATTCGAATGGGTTATACTAGTCTTCAGAATATTAACATACACCGAGAGAAAAATCTTAGAAAAGTTGCTATGCTCATCAGTGTAAAGTGTGTGCAAGAAAAATGCCTTGACAAAATTCAATATTAGTTCAACAATTTTTATAAGCCAACCTTATAAACTCTACTAAAATGCATAGGAATTTTTACTGTGCTAGCATGGTAATTTTTCCACTCTTAGTTAAAAGCACTCAGGTTATGAGACAGCATGTAATTTTTACAAGATTTTCTCTTCGTACACTTGAAAATATGACAAAAATCAAAGGTCTATATGTATGTGCTCCAGTATGAGCAACACTTTTCGGGAAACCCCGCAATACAACTAATCCATAACATTTTCTCTTTTTTTTTGTACACCTCTTAAAGGTTAGGTTATGATAAGTTGATGTTGCCCTGATCTAAATTTGAATAAGTACATTTAGGGATTGACCGAAAAGCGTTGGTCAATGACCAGCGATAGACCAGTTATTCCGTGGAGAAACTATACATATAGGCCTTTAACTACAACATATCGTATGTATACAATAACATTTGAAAAAATACATAGGCGTCAAATTAAGAACCTCCTCCTTTTTTGAAATCGGTTAATATTGAAATGACGATTGTTCAAGCTGAGTGTAGGTACGCGTACACTCTCCATAAACTACGGAGCGTCACAAACTAATCGTAAGCTTCGTGCTCGATGCATTCATGCATACATACATAGATAGTTGGGGTACCTGTATGCAGTTGCGTCTCCTCATCATCAAATAAATTTCAAGAGACCTCTCGGACCACCGGCCTTTTATTTTGGTTGGAATGTCCGCTGCGGCAATACAATAAATTGGCTGATTAAAAAAACAACACTAAGTTACCGCCATATACCACAAAGACTAATGGAGTAAACGACCATAGTCCTTTTTAACACTTCACGCTGAACATCCTCAATTCTCTTCAAATAATAACGTTGTTCTTCTCGCAATATAAATCGGCTAAAGTGGAAAGGAAGAAGAGAGAAATAAATACGAGAATGCACATTTTCTGTTGCTGGTACGTTTTATACCACAACGAACATACATATATTTGGATGAATAAAGTAAATATGTCATTAGTAAAAATAAATGTTCAAGTAATCACTAAACGAGTTAAAAATAAAACCGCTCAATTGCAAATAGAACTAGCGCGGTTAGGGTTCAGTTCTATGAAAACCTTAAAAAGGACGATTTCAAAGTCAAACAACTTATTGATTCCTAATCATATCTTATATCAAAAGAAGAATGCAGACCATCGTAACAGATATTATAAATGCGAATTTTGAGTTTGTTTATTTGTTAGCTACCACGTTTCACGCCTTTACTAAATGATCATGTACACACATTATCAGGCATATAGAAAAAGACATAGGATACATTTTATCCAGAAAAACAATATTCCCGTGGAATAGAAAAATTTCTTAGTAACCACGGTAAACTACCATTGCGCAAAGTGTTGACTTTTAGTCCAACGGCTAGCGTCGACATGTGAGCGTCGTTTTCGGGCACTATGTCGTTAAAGGGCCCACCAAATACTACATGTCAAAAACGACATTCCATCGTAAAAGCCCTTCTCTTTCCCCCCAAGTGTTCATTTAATGTCGTAAAAAAAAACATTAAAAAATCACACGTAGACTTAAAAATACTTTTTACAAGTTTGCAAATAATTTACGTCTGTTTGCGAAAAAATCGCATATTATGTGTGAATGTCAACTTGGAACTTTCAAAAATTATTATATTTCTCGATTTTTGCTTTTGTTGTCTGTGGAACTAGCTTTACTTTGCACTTACAAATCTTATATATATTAAAAAAGAAGAAATAGTTGAAAAAAATAACCTACACACTGCTCTCAGAAGATAAGTAATAAGAATTTTTTATTCCATAATTTGTGTATTACTTCTTTAAAAATAAAGTTAAACACGAATTCAAGTCCACTTTTCAATATGAAGAAATGTTTCTTTATTTATTCCGTAATCTCTATCACGTTTCGCCTTTCGATTGAAATAATTTACCTTGATAAAACCTCGGACAGAAAGGCGAAACGTCGATGGAGATTACACAATAAATAAAGAAGTTTTCACCCTTTTGAGGCTGTTTCTTATTGAAAAAAATATTAATAAAAATGAAAGTAATTCTGATAGACAGACGGTTGAATGAAAACTATCTAATCGTAAATAAGTACTGCCATATTTTTGCGAATTCTTTTATCCATTTTTGGTCGTAAAATGATTTTAGAATTTTGTAATATATGATCACCCTGTACGAAACCAGTCTTTCCTTGACACTTATTAAAATAGCCGATGGCGCAAACAGCGTCGTAAGCAATTTACCTCGCCGAGTTCGTTAATTTGACCCTTTTGCGGACTGAATTACGATGCCATATTCATTACCGCGACGGACGGCAGAACATCGACGTCATCTTTACGACACCGGGCGTCGTTGTCGTTTGAATCTCCATCTATTCGAGCGGGGACGGAATAGTTTTAGGGTAGAACCGACCGGCCCGATAGAGCAAGGGAGCTACGAACATAATTTAGGAACCACAACAATTTCCTCCATCGACTACAACAATATCTCGAGACATTTACGGGAAATGTGGAAATTCAATTAAAGGAAAACTGCACCCTGATGCAAGACAGATCTTGTGACATCTCCATTCAGATTTGGTAGACTGAATTAGAGTGATGCCCAAACAAAGAATGTTGAAGCTTTTCTAAACTAATCAAGGTTATTACTCTTTCCAGAAACAAATTACTTTTGTTACTAAATTAGAAATAGTTCACATACTCGCCAATAAGACAGTAATTTTACAATGACAGTTCAGTATTTATTTCATCATTATCATCATAGGGTCGCCAGTCTTAAAACTGGTTGGACACGTACCTCCACTCAACTAGAACAACCCACATCCTTAACTATTTTAACTCCTTTTTCTGCCTCTAATATGTCTTTGACTAGACCTTCATGCCTGACAGTATGTATTTACCTAAATTAATTTCTTGTGTAGGTACTTATAATAATACAGCTTAACTATTTAACTGAAGATATGTGCGGATTATTAAAAAAAGTACGAGATAGCCTGACTAACATTTTAATTTGAGGCGATACTCTTTACACTATGTTTAATAACATAACTCTTAACTCCAAACATACACCTTTATACGTACATATACCATACACAATCTTTTTCGAATTTTTAAATTAACCGTTTTTTTTATTGAACGCGACTGGAGCCTACTCTATCCTCTGTTTTATATCCCTACTACTATTAAATACAATTAATCGGTTACTTCACAGCGAAATTTTCGCCGAAATTATCCTCATCGTCCTGTTCAAACTAGAAAGTCAATACGCCATTTATCTGAACAATTTAAGCTTAGCGGGACTACTATTGGAACAAGACAATCAATTCAAAATATCAGGCGTGTAAGAGAAAGCATTACACAAGAAGATCCAAGAAAGTCAACATAAAGACGCGCCACTCAATTAGGTATGTCATGGACGTCCCTGAGACAAATTTTGAAATTAGATTTGCACGCATTTTCATACAAAATCCACGTGGCACAGCAGCTTCTTCCCAGAGACCATCAACAACGCCTGCAATACTGTCACAGTCTCCTGAACTTTAACGACAATATTGACGATTTTATACAAACTCATTACTACCAACGAAGCTCATTTTAACTTGGCCATTTTGTGCAAAATGTTCCGTGAGCGAATAATTTCTTGATTTGGCGATTTAACATGACCTTCGAGATCACCAGATCTAACAGCTCCTGATTTCTTCTTCTAGGGTTATCTCAAAGGAAAGCTATCGCCAATAACCCTCGGACGTTACAGCAGCTGGAATTCATCATGCGTCAAGAAATATTGGCGACTTTCCACAAACTGATTATGACCGACCAAGCTCATTAGAACTTAACCTTTCTGCGGAGCATGTTCCATGGGCGAATTATTTCTCGATCTGGCGATTTAACATGACCTTCGATATCACCAGATTTAACAGCTCCTAATTTCTTCTTTCAGGACTATCTCAAAGGAAAGGTATCGCCAATAACCCTACGACGTTACAGTAGCTGAAATTTTAACATGCGTCAAAAAATAGAGGATCTAATGTCAAACGTCTTGATTCGAGTTATAGAAGATAGCGTAAAGAGCTCAGTTGTGTATCGCAATTAGAGGCGACTATTTGACTGAGATCATCTTTGATTGAACTTATGTTTAACTTTTTAAATACAAATAAATGGTTTATCTATGTATTTTTAGGTTTTCTTTCGTTTCATTGCACACGGCGGCTATTTAAAATCGTGTACTTGATTATGGCCACCCCTGTGTACGTAATCTTGTACAAATCACATCAAAAGGAGTTAATTTACGTACACTTCCACCCTTTTGTAATTATACTATATCCCTGTATAGACATAATCGTATTCCACATTAGCGATTCCACTCAAGTCGTAACTTCAACTACATGCACTGCAATTATCCCAGATAATTCAATAATTGTCAAAATTACGATGAAAAGAGATCGGGTCGGCAGATACGCACAACGCGCCCCTGTATCACTCCAATTTAAATAGGCATTTTACATAAAAATTCGAAACAGAGATAGGACTTTACACAGACAACTGCGGCCGTAATACGTAAATGGGAGATAAAGTCCGGCTGTTTGGGGCCACACACGGTCGCGGTTGTTATGCAAACCGCGACCAATATACGGCCCCGTATTATGGCCGTCCCTATGGCCATTCGCCCGTGCGATGGACAATCTTCGACCAGGCACAAATTGGCCCGTAGACGATCGTTTCTGAAATTACACTGTCCACTCACGATGCGAATAAGGGCTAAATGGGAATGTTTACAGGGTCGGTAACGTCGAGCAACCAGACCAATTGGGGTGGCTGGTGTAACGGTAGGTATTGGAATTCCGGGATGAGTTACATCTCCACCATCATGGCGTTCGTAAGCATTACGCAAACAAACTAATTCGAAGTCATTTATTTTATATGTCATATACGTAGATAAAGAAAAGGTTAGAAACGTTCGAAATGTGGTGTTATAGGCGGATGATGAGGATATCGTGGATAGAGAAGGTTAGAAATGAAGAGGTATTAGGAAGAATAGGAGAACAGAGGATTCTATGGAAGTCAATTAAAAATAGGCGAGATAGGTTGATAGTACACCTTCTCAGGCATGACGGTTTAGTCAGAGGCATATTTGAGGCAGAAACAGAAGTTAAGAGAAGTAGAGGTAGACCTAGATTAAATTACTGTTCGCAAATACATAGTTAAGGATGTGGGATGTTCCTAGTTTTAGAGAAATGCGAAAATTAGCTCAGGGTAGGAAGGAGTGGAGGTGCGTGTCCAACCAGTCTTAGGACTGACGACCTTATGATGATGATGATGATACGGACATAATGCACATCAGTATTCCTTTGACAATAAATGGTATTTTAAGTTAAACTGGAAGGTTAATTTTCCAATTTTTCTTTCATTGATAACACTTACAAACAGCGGAAACTGTAAATATGTATAATGAATGTTGTTAACAATGACTATAGTTCTAGAGTAGCTAGGTTTGCAAAGGTGTAATCTTCATTGCGGATAATTGGACATTTTTAAATTGGCTGACGATTAGATCTAATAAAACAATGAAGCTACCTAAAGGGTCAACATTCTATTTTCAGAATGTTGTTGTTTGATCGGATCTTTCTAAATGACCACCTACAAAATCATTAGGTTTGGTTAGGTTAAGGTATGGAGGAAACCTATTCCACATGTGTAAAATGCTACGCAAAGGTGCATGATGTCTATCCTATGGGATCAACCTCTTTATGGATTGAGTTGCATTTAAGGACTAGGTCCTGGGACGTATTCTATTTAATATTTACAAGTCTTGTATACTGTAATTTTTTGGCAGAGTGTAATAAGTAGCACAATAGTACAATATCGTTCGCCGCCCTTTTGTTTTGTCAGCATTTGTTTATTTATCACAGCTATTATTGGTGGATTTTTAAAATGTTTTGACAATGGTTTTACTTAATGTTAGAGATATTAAAATTTGGTTTTATATACGTGACTTAACGTTACTAAAATGAATTTTATTTTTACGTCTCCTCGGGAGTTTAAACTTATGGAAACCTGCAAGTCCCTAATGACGTTAGGTACGATACCAGCTACACACAAATAAAAAAAGTTTCGCCAATGGGAATTGCGAAAAATAATGTTGCATATTTAACACGATTACCTACTTACAATACGTCATCATTACATACATATAAGGGCATATTTCTCAATGGAGTTGTACGGCGATTTAGAGTTCTTTTAAGCGCCATAAAACGACTTTTATTACGGGTACGAGGCCGGGTCCAATACTACCACGAAGGACACGAGTATTCACTAAACAGGATGCGAACAAGAACGGTAAACTCTGAGCCGAAGCTAGTGAGTGAGCAGCCAGAGCGAGTAAAACTTTATCAATATTTTACAACTGCGTGAGCGCCGGCAATGAAATGAAAAATATCTACAGTAAAACTTTACGGGCCCATAAAGTAAAATTGTCAACAAGTAATAAAGTGCATTATACAACTGCCGCGTTAGCTACCGCACAAAAGTAACCGTTTTACAACCTCGTCGCGTTAAACTGGATAACGTAATGCATAGTTTATAAAAATTATTAGGATAAACAATTTAGACAACCCATTTAGGACGAGGAATGATTAAAAAGGTAAATGAAGGAAAATTACAATGAATTTATTTAAATTGAAAAAAAAATAAACTAGGTATGACATGAAAACTTAACTTTTAAATTTATCTGTGGGGAAAGATTCTAAATGTTAAAACGAATGTAATACTGGATAATAGATTTGTTTAAATAATAAATCAATTGTGTTTTAAACCATTTTATTCTAAAAGAAGTAGATTTTACCTCTAAAAATTGATACAATTTAGAATTTACCAATAACAATGGATAAATATCGATTTTAAAAATAAAAAATGGTGAGTAAATAACAAAAATGAAATATTTATCAAATTTAGGTACTAAGTTAGTGTTCGCTCGCTAATTTATGATAATTTATTGTCATGAATAATATAAAACGAAAAATTGGTATTTACATATTTTCTTTTCAACCGACTAATACAAAAAAAAGGTTCTCAATTCGATTGATTTTTTTTGGGTGTTTCTCTATTTCTACGCCGACTGTGTTATTTTAATTATTCTTTTGTTTATTGGATAGGCTGTATATGGAAGTGAATAAGAAATAGGCGAGATAGGTTGGTAGGACTTCTTCTCAGGCATGAAGGTCTAGTCAGAGACATATTAGAGGCAGAAACGGGAGTTAGAAGGGGTAGAGGTAGAGCTAGATTAGATTACTGTTCACAAATAGTTAAGGATGTAGGTTGATTAGTTAAGAGTCCAACCAGTCTTAGGACTAACGATCTTATGATGATGATGAGGCTATATATCTTTATATATATTTCGAATAAATTTGAAGAACATATTCCACATTTAAGAGAGGAATTAACTAATGATTCCCGTTTTCGACATAGGTTTTTATATATATGTAACGTAAGTTTTGTACGAACTACTCACAAAATTTTAAAAATCCAAAGAAAATATGGAATTTGAAAAAACTTTTCATGAGGCATGACTGCCCTTTGAAAAAGATATTTAAGTTGCAGTTGCTTAAGTTGGATTGGTACATTAAATCGAAGAGTTGTTTTACAAATTATTGCATTAATCATTATTGTAAGTTACAGTTAACAATATTAGGGAGGCTGGTCATGGACTCCGGCACTCACGACATACAGGGGCGGATGTAGGGTTTTGGAATTGGAGGGGCTGCAGTAAAAAATTGGAATGTTGCCTTTCATCTCATATGTACATATACTTTATATATATATACGAGGGGCATTCAAATATAAGATTCACTTATGAGGACTTAGAAAGTCTGTCGGAGGGAGGGTAATTCGAGCGTCGAGAAGTATAAGGGGGGATTCCATAATTTAGTCTAATTGTGACCATATAATCTTAAATTAGATAATAAATAAGCAATTTTTTTTGGGAAAGTTGAGCAAAACAAAAAGTTTGTCTCCACTACCACTTTTCGTGGGATCGTTTTTTAGATTTTTATCAATTGTAACTAATAATCTCTGCTTCTCAAAGGGCTGTATTTTAGAAAGCGACCCCACGTCAGTGGTGATTGCAGGTATATTTTTTATTGCGTATCATAAACACGGCTATCGTGCAGATGTTCTATTTTTTTCTAGTCATGCTAGAACCTTTTCCGTTTTTTTACGTTATTTACCTTCTAATTAAAAGTTATACATGCAATGTTTACAGATTAGCAGAGGGTATTTATACATCATCCGTTATAGTGATTTCGGCACTTTTTGATTATAAAATGTTTACTAAAAACTTACATTTAGTACAAGAATTTACAATATTTACAAATTGAGGCGAAACCAATATTTCCTATAAATTGAGATGTAACATTTTATTAATCCTTTATTATGTAAGCAAGAAATTTTCCCATAGCCCTCCCCCCCTTGGATCCGCGAGTGATGACATGGACTTTAGAGTAAAAAACCCTGCTTTTAGTACTAGTAATCTAAAAAATGTCAAAAGTTCTTAGACATAGGTCAGTATAGTGGTACCTACTCGCGCAACGGAATCTGAACTATTCTAGGGATGTGCCTTATGGCTTATGACCCTGCTAGAAAACATTTCATAGACAATCAAAATAATTATAAACCCAATAAATAAATACAATATTTAGGTAAAATTCTGTTTTACTTTCATTACTAAAGAAAACCTGCGTTGCATATTAATTAGCTTTGTGTCTAAGGCCATTGTGAGTACTGTAAGTTGTACCTACTGTTATAAAAATATTACAATTTCTTACATAATATCAAAAGGAAAGAGTGAAATAACTTCTTGTTAAGCACATTTTTACTTATGAGATTAGGCCTAGCTCAAATTATTCTTTACACGTTTAATCACGATTGCACTATTTCGGACATGCTATATCGCAATATTTTACCAAGCCAAACCGTGTTACAAAAATTACTCCAAAATGCATAATCAACAGTAAACTGATATTTATACTACTAGAAATAAGATTTCTCATACAAATTGATAAAACCAAACACATAAAAACCATTAAAATTGAGAGTTCATGTACCTTGATAAAGCTAGAAAACAAAAATAAAATTCACACATTTAAAATCTGATGGAACATGGTGCAAAACTGGAACAACCAACACTACTGAGGACGAATAAATAAGTGATTTTTAAACTTAAGTATAAAATATGATGTCGTACTATTTGAGCATAGTGTTGGAGTAGTTCCATGTTGTTGGAACTATACGCAACCTGCTAGTATATTTGGGTTCTCAGCAATTGGGTACAGCGCGCTTAATCTGGGTATTATGTAATTTTATAGTTGGCCTTAGTACATGAAACAGTTAAAATTTGATGCAGAATTAAGAAATGTAATAAAAAATAGATGCTTCTTTTGAAAAAAATGAAGTTAGTTGCTTATTTTTGGGCTACCCTGTATACAAGAATTTAACATGAAAAATCCGCAGAGAAAAATAAAGATCGATGTGCTCGGACATTTTTCCAAAAACCAAATACCTAAATTTTAAATGAATTTTTTCTAACCCACATGTCCTCACTGTATAAATACATGTATATTTGTTATACAACAAACAAGGCATCGCTTTTAGATCGATTAGGTATCATTTGATATGAGTATAATTAGAAATCAATGATTTGAAATTGCCTATTTATGTTATCTATCACCCTCTGCGCAACATGGTTGTATGGTAGTCACGTATTTACGGTGAAGGGGGAGAGGATCAGTAGGTATTGGTTCCCAATCGAAATTAGAAAAGTAAAATAAAACTTCGATAAAAGTAATATAGAAGTATACCTATTGGATAGCGGAAAATGAAAGTAGTATCTTGGGAGAATGAATTTTAACTTTGGCGAACCTAAATAACAGTTTCTAGCAGTCGATGACCAGTAGAAAGGACGAGATGAATGTAATAAAAAATTGGAAAGTTAGCCAAAAAGCATTTACTACTCCTTTGTCGTCTTCGCTACCGTTGGAGGTTAAGATCGACAAACGAAAACTTTGTAAAGTCTGGGAGGGTGGTAAGGTGTTTACGTACTGGACGCCGTCGTCAGCCTACTTTTAATTATAGAAGTGTCCGAGATTATAGATATGTGGACAGGAAATTACGATGTTTCTTTCATGAATTGATGATTGCAGGTACAAGGTCATTCGAAATTCGACGTATTCATTGACAAGGATCACTGTTTTTTACGTTTTTGCACTGCCGTGCCACTTCTTTTGTTCGAAATAAAACTCGAACTGTATTTTTATGTTTATTAATAAATAACTTCACTAAAACTAGTTAATAATTAATATTAATAATAATGATACTGCTTATGTTTATGTTGATCAAATATTTGTGATTTGTTATGTGATTTGATGATAAATTGATTACGTTGACAGATTGTTATGACTGTTCTTAGTGCAANTCCTATCCTGAGCTAATCTTTACGTTTCCTTAAAACTAGAACAACCCACATCCTTAACTATTTGCGAATAGTAATCTAATCTAGGTCTACCTCTTGTCCTCTTAACTCATGTTTCTGCCTTTAATATGTCTCTGACTAGACCTTTATGCCCGAGAAGGTGTCCTAGAGACCTATCTTGCCTATTTCTTATTGACTTTCATAGAGTCCTCTGTTCTCGTACTCTTTCTAATACCTCTTCATTTCTAAATCAACCGTTCGCGAGTATAGAAGTGATTTCTTTTTATTGAAGGCTACTCGATCCTGCGCTATCGTCTGCATTATATCCCTACTACTTCCACCCTGATTAGAAACCTTATGAAAAGAAAGTACATGACGTAATTTGTGTGTCAATTTCTTTCCGAGTAATAATACTGACGATATTTAAAAAAACTACATTTACATTTTTTTGAGATTATGGGAATTTTGGGCATGCATTTTTTCAAGGACTACTCATCATAGATAGGGTTGTCAGTCCGCAGACTGGATGGACACGCAACCTCCACTCTTTTCTATCTTAATTAATCCTGAAAACTAGAGCAGCCTACATCTCTCTATACAACCGGGAACCTGGCAAAACACTGGTTAATGATTCATGTTTTCGTTCTCACGAGCTTTCTATTAAATACCACCCTTACTAACGTCCTAAACAACCACATTAAGACCCATTCAAAAAGTCATTTAACGATAACTTATTAGTACGATTTGTTACCTTGCAGAATTTTAGAATTTATAAACATTATACAGGAGCCTATTCTGGAAGTTTTTAAAGAATTGTAACGATTGGCTTAATAAATTTTTTTAAATCGTCTCAGTCCTATTACTTTCCGGACAAACCCTGTATATTAGTTTCAATAGTTTCAGCTCGACCCTCTTGTTGATAAAAATCAGCCAACCAAGAATTAAAATTTCATTGGTTTAGTGCTTAATCAAAAGCTGATATACCAACAAACAACAAAAACGCAAAAATTGTAATACTTGGACCATACTGATATATTTTTGTTCACCAAAAAAAGTAAACACAGGAATTATATCGAAATAACAAATAACTTACTGTAGTAATTAATGAATAGAAATTAGGACAAACGACCCATCCTAGTACAATATTAATTACCGAATTGCTTGTTTTACTTAAATTATTATTGGTGGTGTTGGTGTTTCTTTAGTACAATTAATTGCCACTGCCGGGTACCTGACATCATTATCCGGTACCCAGCGGATCCTAAAAAAAGTGGCGGAAACCCGTCTTATTATTTGTCCATTTACAAAACTATTTTTATTTTCCTACTACGAAATACTCGAACGTTTTTTTTTTTTACTCTAGCATTATACCGTTCATAAAAGTTTATAGTTGTGGTCTTCTGCTACTGTGCCATTATGTTGTTAATCATAAATTTTGGTTTTATTTTATTTAACGCCTTTTATCTGATAGTCACGGAAATATGAATGAAATAAATTTATAGCATACCAATCGTTGTAAATTTTCTGTGAAATCAAGGACAAAATTTTGGTTGTTTAAAATTCTTATTTTCTCCAAAGCGTAAATTATTAAAATTGGTGAGGTAAGGTGCGTGGCGTGACCGTTAAGATTCGTCTTATTAATGCATTATGCATGAGTACGGTCCTGCAATACTGGAAACCTCTTAATGGTAAATAATGTTTGTTCTTAGAACGTGTAATAAATTCAAGTCAGGACTGTAACAAATTAGCTGCTTGAAAATTGTTTGATTGTGTTTTCTTTTTCAAACTATATAATGTGGTTTGTTTTCAAACCGTTAAATTAAATATCCAATATGTTTACGGAAATTAATCTTAATTTTTTTATTTTCGATTAATTAATTTCTTTAATGATTGCTAATGCCTAAAAAGAATGAGAAATATATTGGAATACGTGTACCAAATAATATTTTCAATTTGGCCATATATCTAATAAGCAACCCTTATCGGATACACACACTACATCAAACTGACAAAGTAAAAAGATCTTGGTCTTTAATAGTTTATGTTTGGATCACGGCTAGAAGTCTTTGAAACGTCGTGTTGTAAAACGAAAATGCGAACTGTGGGTATAAGAAGACCTAGATTATTGTTCGATGTAGGATGTTCTGATTTTCGGGAAATGCTAAGAATAAAGACGCATCACCAATCAGTTTTCGGACCAACGCCCTTGTAATAATGTTATTAGTCGAAAACTGGTAGCTGCATTTTTATCGACGGTTACATGTTTATGAATTCTTGATTTTGATACTAAAACGAATCTGCGAATCACATTCGAGTCTTAGTCTAGATTCTAATTTGGCAGATGTTTTGATCTTGTTTTTGGTCATGCACATAATGTCTAGCTTTTATTGAAGATGTTTTGATTGCTAGATCTTTTTCTAGGACATCTCTTTTGAGTGCAAAAATTGAAAAGGGGAAAAAAAACGGAAAGTACCTTGATCGAATTATTTGGACATTCTCTGACATTTATACTCGCGAAATGTTTGTATTGCAAGCTGAATATAATGCACAAGCGATAAATTAATAAGGTGTAGTGTTTAATAAGAGTGACGTTTGATGGAAGCTTTTAAAGAACATTTTATGCCTTTATGATTATCTATTAACCCTTTATATAACTATTTAATTTGCAAACCGGACGATCAGTCTAGAGTGGTATTAGTAACCTTTGAAAGAAAATATCTCTGGAAATCATGTGAGACAAACGATGTTGTAACAGTCTCCAACAGTAAAACAGTAAAAAATCGACTTATATGTTATTTTGAGTGAACTAAAGCCACTGAACGGTTTACACCTTGTAGAAATCCATGTTTTTAAATAAGATTAAGAGAGATTGTCACAGACATTTATTGTATTCACCATTATCAAACGTTTGGAGTATTTATTAGGGCTGGGCGATACCAGTAATTAGGGATAAAGTATCAATGCTCTCTAAAGTAACGGTACTATTCTAAGTATCGAAAGTATTTAAAGTACCTACTAAGGTATCTAATATATCGACATGTCAAGGTATCGGATGCATTGAACTCGAAAGTATTAGAAGTATCAAAAGTACCTATGCATGTTAAAGAGATAGGTTTAATAGGTAGAAGAGGATGAACATACTAGGACTAGATACTAGACACTAGATAGTAGGTACAGAAAAAAAAAAGAATAACACAATACAAGAGGATAGCTCCTCTATTATGTACATCATCATCATCATAAGGTCGTCAGTCCTAAGACTGGTTGGACACGCACCTCCACTCTTTCCTATACTTAACTAATCTTCGCATTTTCCTAAAACTAGAACATCCCACATCTTTAACTATTTGTAAACAGTAATCTAATCTAGGTCTACCTCCACTACTCCTAACTCCTGTTTCTGTCTCTAATATGTCTCTGACTAGATCTTCATGCCTGAGAAACCTTATAGGCTTCCATAGAGTCCTCTATTTTCCTAATCTTTCTAATACCTCTTCATTTCTAATATTCTCTACCAACGGTATCCTCATCATTCGCCTGTAACACCACATTTCGAACGCTTCTAACCTTTTCTTTTCCACCGCGTCTATTACGTACTTAGATGTTTTATTGTACTACTGCGAAAACAACAAGAATATGAACTCGGTATGAAAATATGAAAATACACATGCGATAAGTACGTAAAATAGTGGCAGCAAATGTAGCAGAACAGCTTTCATATCGTCATCGATACGATACACATCGTGTAAGTACTTATTATTTGAATATACTCTCCATCCATACCCTGACATTTCGATGCAATTTATCTTATACTAATTTTACGGATACAATTAGTATTTTCAATTCACTAATTACTTCAGTTGATATTTACTAATATGCAGTGGTATTACTGTAATTCTGAAGATTGGTGAATATTCACTAAAAATTAGTAAGCATTCAGTGAATCATTTTTTGTGAGTTATGTATAATACCTATGACTCTTGTTACTAATGACACAAATACATCGACGAACATCCCGAGCGAGAGCATATTTTAAAAACTGTAATAGGATTTGTTCATTATTTTACTAGAATAGTTACCGACTTACGTCCTTCTTTACATTGTATAGTTTGACTGTAACAAAGAAACTTCCAGTCGACCATATCGTATACACGTAATAAATAAACGTGAAAATATCGAAGTGGGCAGGTCAAGTTGAAGTTTCGATATTTAGTCGCGGTCATGTATGTATCGTGGGTTATAGTTGTTAGCCCACGCGTTCAGTTGTTTCCTTGACAACTTCACGGCTACGAAAATGTTATAAACAAACGTGCAAGCGAGAGGTTTGTGTGCTTGTAATTTCCATAATAATCGGAAACGTAAATGTACACTTATTTATTCGTTTCAAAACTAACCATAATCGAGACAAACACCTTTGTTAACTAAAACTCCGTGTAACTGTGATTCATCTCGAAAAATATGGTAAATTAACGTTAGTCACTATTTATAACATCTAAAATTATATGCATTGTTCAACATTTTTATCACAGAATAGTGGATAATAAAGAACTAGTCACACGAGTGCTTTCATCTCTTTTTATTTCTTGCGTTAACATTCAGCAACTTTTCACTCCTCCCAATCCCAACCTTTCCATTTCCTTCCCAGGGATAAGCAACCTTCAGGGTTATCTCCCCACTCGAGGAGGGGTTTTAGTCGGTAAAAACCCGACACTACCTCCCTTCAGGGGGTGTCTTTTAAAGATTTCCCTTCCTCGAGAATAATCTAAACAAAGAAAAAAAAACAACTTTTCATATTCATATATTGAGTAAAGAACGTAGTCGGGATGGATATGGAGAGTGGTTATTTAAACACAAAAAATTCCGAGTAGATATACGTTTACCCAATTGGGTTTTTCGAAAAACACATAATCAGACATAAACTTTTGTTAAAATTTACACATACATTTTCTGCACCTTCCCTCAACTACTCTCTCGGACCGAACACTAATGGGGCAAGTGCAGTAGTTCGGCTGTTGCTCGTAAAAGCAATTAAACGTGTTCTTGTGTTGCAAAAGAAGAACATAAGGATTAAAATGAACATTATACATGTGTGTCTATAGTGGCTCATAAATGATCCTGGTGATCCTCAAATAATTAATTTCGTCTATAAATTTGGGCATAATTATTTAATTTAATATTTACTTAACGACATCAAAAGGAATTTTGATTGTTCTTTTGTACACAAATGCAACGTATTTGCTCGTTGGCACAGAATTTGCTATTAGCACCAAGGAAATGTCCGTTGATTTCCAGAAAACACGGCATTTGGAAGACCAGAATTTTGTATCTTCGTTGTAGGTCAGTTATGCTAATGTTCAGGTTTATCAACCAAGGAGGAGAGTTTAATAACTACTGCATACAATTTTTGGTTTGTAATAAAAAAACATGGGGTTCATAGACCAACAATAATTTATTTATTTAATCAATCATTAACAATTTTAAATCAAAAATGGCCGAAATGGTGAGATAAACTACTAACAGTAAGTGACCCTGCCCCAAAAAACACATACAGAATTAATGATCTGCACAAGACCTTAAGCACTGGAGACAGGGCAGATACAAAGATATGGGCGATTGCTCTCTATGGTCATGGTGATTAAAAAGTCCAGGCTATGGTCGTATGGGAATTTTTAAATTTTCAGTGAATGGAGTTTAAAACGCATTTTTAGATGTTTTTATATCCTGCTTTAACCATCACTCCCCCAAAGAAAATGTATGGAGTCTCAAAGTCATAGAGTCCATAGAAGGACATTGCACCGGTTTGATTTAGGGTCCGCAGCTTCGTCTGTGGTTTACTAAGGGATTGTGTATTAGGTAAACGCTGTAACAGCAATATTCCACAGAGTCTTTCACACTTCTATTGTTTTCATCTCATTCATCACCACCACGCACTCATTCCCACAACTATTTAAGGGAGGCTGAAAAGTGGTCTTCGAGCTAAAATTCCACTTCAACAGTATAAGTCGGTGGGTTAGCTTGAAGGTTAGCGGGAATAAAATACAATTTACAAAACCAAAAGTCAGTTTCCCCGATGTTAAAAAAAAATTCTGTACTAATAAACCAAATGCACATTTGTGTACAGAAGAAACAGTCAGAATCCCTTTGATGTCGGTAAATAAAGGTCAAGTTAAATAATTAACAGCAATTTACGAACGAAACTAATTTTTTAAAATTCACTCAAAACGGTAAATATGTACGCAGATATGTATGCATAAGGTACATTTAAAGGATTATATTCTTATCTTGCCCCGGTGTTGTACGTCCTACAACACGAAAGAAGCACCTCGCGACTGACATGTTTGGCTTAATTTTTCTTTTACCAGCAATAGCCGATCCACATCGAGTTTGAAGATGTGTTTATTTTGGAATCAAACACGCGAATAATTTATTGAAAGAATGTATTACCGCCAAATATACGCACAGTTACGTGAAACGTGGTACATTTCAGTTTATAAACGTGAAATATTCCAACAATTTTTTAGAAAAGGACTACTATTTTTAGCAAAAATTTATATTACTACAGCATTTCTTTATCTAACATCAGTATTTTAAATATCTTCATGAATTAAAAACGTGGAAAAGGCTGTGACAAAATAAAAACCTTTGTAGATAAGCTATGGCATATATACTTCGTTTAGATTCCGTAGCGATGTGACCTTCAGTTTGACCAGCGCAAAGTAGAAAAGAACAGCACTAGGCCAGAAAAGAAAGGAGACAACTCTCGGCCAAACTCTTAATCAGTGAGGAGCGTATAATCCGTACAGTACTGCACGGACAAATTGACCATTTTATCCACTACAATTGCATTACTCAAATGTGCTGTTATTGGTACCATTTACTACTGAAAATATCAACGAGATGTTTATTTATATTTGAAGACATATTTTAACTCTTGTTTTCGACTCGCAATACTATTCATAATTGAACAAAACTTTTGGCAGTGACTGTATGAAAAAGTATGTTTAATGAACAAAAGTCGAGAGTATAATGAGTTTTTTTCTCCCTACCTACGATTTTGCCAGCGCGCATACAAAACTGAAAGGGGCACATCGCTAGAGAAAGTAAATGAAGTATACCAAGAATACTTAATTCATTTACATTTTTGTCAAACTTTAGCTAAACAATGAAGCTGGAATATTTCTCAGAATTTATTGGAAGAAACTAGGGCCTTGCATATCAGTAGGGAAAGAAGCAAAAACTTCATATCATTATTGGCCCTTATAATTTGTATGTTCTATCGTCAAAGGAGATAGCTTGCAAATATACCTACGATAGAACATACACTAGTTGAACCCGTTCAAATTTTAACGGATCGACACCGTTGTCGAGGGTATAAGCTAATCAGGGATATTTTCGCACCATGACTTTTAATCAACATATAACATGTAAATTAGTTAATTGCTTTGAATTACAATGAAAATATCGGCGAACTTCAAACGCAATCGCACTAATTCTTACAAAATAGAAAATGTTTTAATAATTACCTAACCCTAGAAAATAGAATCCATAGAGGGACAAACTTATAACAAAGCTAAAACAAGATATTAGCATATTATCATACAGCTAAGGCAGAAAATTCACTGAACATAAAAATTAGACAATTCTTTGTCGGGTTTTTTCTTTTCTTGTCACACCAGCGAAAATGCATAATTCGGTGAACGGAATGGAGTCACATGTTATCTGAATATATCACTTGCGCTTCTCTGAAAACTGCCCTAAACTAGCCCAAATCAAAATTCTTTAAAAATGTTCTCTATGGTATTTATCTATACTGTTTTATTTTCTTTTTATTTTTTTTTTTTTGAGCCAGTTAGAGACATATTAGAAGCAGAAACAAGAGTTAAAGGTGACAAAGGTAGACCGCTTAATATGAAGTAATTGCAATGTTAAGTTTTGTTTTTATATTAATTAAAAAGAAAGTTTGGATATAATGACTCCGTTTAAAATGACATACCGTTTATTATGATTGATTCTCGAGAAATCAAATTCCGCTATAGTGACCTAAATGATTAAAAATAACATTTTATATCATTTTTCTGACCCTTTTTATGTACCTATATTGATATTACAATTCATCGTTCTTTTTCTTTTTCTGTTAATAGATATATATACAATTTGTAGTTTTTCTCTCTAATAAACTAACTAACCAAAATAGAAAGTTGTTCTAAGACTATACTTTGTATGACGTCCGCTTTGTATGACGTGTTTGTGATTGCCCTTCGATGTCATTATAAGCGGATTCTGCTGTACTATTAGGGATGGGAGATGTTCTAGTTTTAAATAAATGGGAAGATTTCCTCAGGATAGGAAAGAATAGAGCGGCGTATCCAATAGTATTAAGACTGACGATCCTATGACGATGATTTACGTAAAAAAAGATGACTGAAGGCATTTATATGAGTTTCTCTATAACACGTCATAATTTTTCAAAAGAATATGCTGCTGCCCTTTAATGTAATAACAATAATAACTGACAACACCCAGTAAAAAGTGTTTCTTCCATTCCTCTTGATGTCTAATTGAAAAAAATGGTAAATATCTAGATTATACCCCTCACACCCTTCGGGGGGGGGGTCGAAAGAGGAAGTCTCCCCCACCACTGTACCATAAAATGTTCGTGGCGGTCTCACCCCCATAAAACGTTATGGGGGTTCAGTTAATAAATATGCCAATTTTTATACATTTCTAGGCATGCAAATATTTATACAGTCATTCTTAAGCAATATTCAAAGGTAAAACCAATGAAAAATAGATAAAAATATTGAGAAAGTTATATAAAACATTATTTAAATATCTTTATCAATAGGGTAGATTAGGTTAGGTTATCGAGTTTTGTTCAAGTGACCACCCTCTTTCGATCCCCCACCTCCACCCGCTTGAAAATAATTTTTTTATTGAATTTTATTTGAATTATAGTGTATGAAAAATGACAAAATAATCAACTTTGAACCCCATAACTTTTTATGGGGGTGAGACCGCCGCAAATTTTTTATTGGGTTTTACTTAGGTGACCACCCTCTTTCGATCCCCCCTACCCTCATTCCCATCTAACCCCCATAACTTTTTATGGGGGTGAAACCGCCACGAACTTTTTATGGTACAGTGGTAGGGGAGACCTCCTCTTTCGATCCCACCCATCCCCAGCCCCTTCGGGGATGAGGGCCATCATCTACACATTTACCGAAAAATTTTTACAAAAGAATCGTACTACTGATGTTGTTTGTAGACGACTATAAATCCTACAACACATACTACAATTTTTTAAAGAAAAGAAAGTCATTTAAAGATAAAGAACAGCACGATCCACACCTAGACGTCCACTTAAATAACGATACGTATCTGCTAACGCGGGTACAGCAATAACAAACGCAGCACAACGACCGTATAGTACGTTATAAGTACCCTACACCTACACAAGTTTCGGACGCAGAGAGAGATATGGATGCGGTCGACTGTGCGGCCACATACCGCGAAAGTCGCCGCGCCACCGCACCGCACGGACTTCGCATATCGCATTTCTCGCGGTTTCGTATCGCGCATGTTATTCTAATCAAAACAAAATGCAGTAGACGAAATATGCACCGCTTGTTCTTATTGCCCGAGTGACAGAAGAAGGGAAATTGTATGCCGTTGTGTCGTCTGTGAACTGCGATTTATTGGCTTTTGTGAACGAGCACTAAAAAAAAAATCCAAAAATGATCGACCCATGTTTTTCAAGTGAGTACGGTTAACTGCTACATCGAATACATAAAGAACGTTTAACGTCTTTAATTCGGTCATGGAATTACACCTATTGCGTAGATATTTTGACATTAAGTAAATCAAAAGATGCCAACTTAATTTTTACTTTTCCTTACGGTTCCAGTCGTTATATTAGTTGTTATTGCTAATCAGCATCACAAGGTCGTCAGTCCTAAGACTGATTGGGCACGCACCTCTACTCTTTTCTATGTGAGCTAATCTTTGCATTTCCCTAAAACCAGAACAACCCACATCCTTAACTATTTGTGAACAGTAATCTAATGTAGGTCTACCTCTACTCCTCCTAACTCCTGTTTCTGCCTCTAATATGTCTCTGGACTAGTCCTTTATGTCTAAGAAGGTGTCCTACCAACCTATCCCGCCTATTTTTTATTGACTTCCATTGAGTCCTCTTTTCTCCTATTCTTTTTAATACTTCCCCATTTCTGACCTTCTCTATCTACTATATCCTCATCATTCGCCTTCAACACCACATTTAATCTCTTCCTTGCTTTGCCCGTCGTCCATGTTCCACACCCGTAGAGAGTCGCTCTCCAGACATACACCTTTAACGATCGTTATTACTAATGCAAACGATTAAATATGAACCATAACAAAGGCAGCATACTATTCGTATTATCCGTGTGAATCCTATATCTACAATTTTAAGTGGTTTTTAAAACATTGTTAAATGCTTTTTCTTTTTTTGACGTTATTATCTTATTTACAAAAATCCCCCGTCTCGCCATCAAATTTAGTTTTTAATGCCAAATATACATTTATGATGGCAGTATGGTGATTACTAAATTTGGGCTATGTCTGGATTCTGAGATGCGTGATGTAATATGTATAGAAGCATATCAGAGAATGTACGAGCATGNATCTCCGTTTGACATGCCAATTTAAAAATATTTTTACATAAACCTAGTAAAAATAATTTATTCGAATGGTTACACAACTTAATTATTAAATAGATACTTAATTGACGTTTACGATTTGAAAAGAAGTGTTGCGCCCATATCTTTAGACAATATTTTGAATAATATGAAAATTGATTCGAATTGTACGAAGGCGTAGAAGGATCAAACATTTTTTGTTTTTTTTTTTTAAATTTCGACTTGTAACTCGAAATTTCGACTTGCAACTCAAAATTTAGAGTTAAGTATTGATTTAACGATCACTATAAGAAGATAGGCTTTCGCAGGCAGAATCACTGGTATCGTAGAATTATGATCCAGGCTGAAGAACCATAGTCTAAATAAACTGTTGGTTCCAGACGTTTCGTTGGCAATTGTACCTGAAATATTCAACGCCCACGTTGTCAATGCAGGGCCACTGAAGAAGTGAACCGTAATTGTGGATGAAACATCTAAACCTAACAATTAATTTAGATCACAACTTTTCAGCTCGAATCATAATTTTACTCATCAGTGTTGTGACGATTATTGGCTGCGACTGAATTGTTTATTAGGTTACAATTGAGTTAGATAAGATTCGTTCAACAGCGTTGACAAAAAATAGTAGGTACATTACTTAGTTCGCGTTGTCTTTAGATACACACCCCAAAAATTGTAATCCTAACCTAATTGAACTTAAAGCTATCATTCGTTTGATTTTAACAACGAAATGTGTTGTAGTACTCTTTCTCCTTTCCTTAAATTGCCATGGCGTTAAAAACTGGGACCGAGTTAAGTTACATTAGATTGCGATTCAATAAGCATTTAGAGTTACAAGTTGAAATTTAAAGTTGCAAGTTGAAATTTTGAGTTACAAGTCGACAAATACAATAATCCGAAGTGGTCTGTGTTCTGTCGAAACTGCCAGACGCGGATCGCGATTTCGATCTTTTTGGATCTCATCAGCGCGTCGCAGACAGCTCCGACAGAACACAGATCAACTTTTACCCGCTGTCTTAACAGCGCGTTTTAGAAAATACCACACGCGGTAAACGCCATCTGTAGTACGATGCTACATTTTAGGATTACGTATGCTCCAACAAGGTCCATTTAAATATATGGATATCTACTTGCTGAAACGAATCCCGGCNACCCTCGTATCAGCACTCTCAGTATTTTTTGACGAAGAATCCAAATGTAATGTGGAAAAAGTTGTATATTAATTCACTATCTCGAATTAACCACAAACATTCTCTATATCAGGGAGAAAATAGGGGAAAAATGACGATATTAAAATTGAGCAACTTCCACAAACAGAATATAATATAAACCTGTAAGCTGAATACATGTGACCAGTAATGTACACCTGTAATGGCGTAAAAAATACCCCTATAGAGGATTAAACTGCACAGTAACCCAATAATTAGTAAAAATCTTGAACTCCTTAAGTTTTATTAAGATGAATGAGCCATATAACTGTTCAGTTTACAAAACTATTGGATTACTCGGTAAAAAACTACTAAGTTTGGTTAAATTTTGCTTTTCGCGGATAATTTAAGGCAAACTTGAAGCCCAAGTGGTATTCTATCGAGAGATACGCTCATGGACATCATATACTTAGAAGAAAAAAAACGGACAAAAAAATAGCTAAGCAAGTAAACGGGATTGGACGTTCGCCTTACGGATAATTTACCAAAAGTCCAAGTAGGGACCTATAGGAGTTATGTAATTGGTCATGCTAAATTAACTTCAAATTGGCAGTACACGTAAAATTACATGCTCCGGGTTCACGGCAAATTTTTGTTTTTCACAGACAATTGGCGGCAAATTATTCCACCTTTATTTTTAAAAGGATACCGTGGTTAAAAAAGGTTAGAAATGATGAGGTATTAGAAAGAATAGGAAAACAAAGGATTCTATGGAAGTCAATAAGAAATAGGTGAGATAATTTGGTAGGACACCTTCTCAGGCATAAAGGTCTAGTCAGAGACATATTATAGACAGAAATGGGAATTAAGAGGACTAGAGGCAGACCTATATTAGATTACTGTTCGCAAATAGTTAAGGTTGTGAGATGTTCTAGTTTTTGGGAAATGCGAAGATTAAATTCGATACCTTACGAAAAACCACTTGTCTAATCTTGACAGTTTGATTTATTTTTAATAACGTAAAATAAAAACACCTCCAATTGTAGATAAATATGTAAATGTAAATACATATAGCATTAGGCATACGAGGGTGGATTGATAAGTTTCCGGCCTGACCAAGAAAAACAAGGTTTTTAAAAATTTTTTTTTTTATTTCTTCAACATAATCTCCTCCAAGGCTGATACATTTCTCATAGCGGTGTTCCAGTCTATTAATGCCATCTCTATAGACTGATTCGTCAAGCTCCTCAAAATAACCATTTACAGCTTCGATTACTTCTTCATTGTCCGCAAATCTCTTACCGCCAAGCCATTTTTTGAGATTAGGGAACAGAAAATAGTCACTCGGGGCTAGGTCTGGAGAGTAAGGAGGGTGCGGCATCAATTCAAACTTTAGATCGTTGATTTTAGCCGTCGCAACGATTGACGTGTGCGCTGGTGCGTTATCGTGATGAAACAAGATTTTTTTCTTCGCCAGATGAGGTCGTTTAATTTTCACCTCGTGGCTCAAACGTTGCAATAAGTCTGCGTAGTATTGACCAGTGATAGTATTACCCTTTGCAAGGTAATCAATGTATATAATACCTCTTGCATCCCAAAAAACAGTAGCCATAACCTTGTTCGCCGAAAAAATTGTTTTTGCCTTCTTTGGAGTTGGTTCCCCTGGTCCAATCCACTGTTTAGACTGTTCTTTGGTTTCAGGAGTGTAGTGGTGGACCCACGTTTCGTCAACGGTTACGAATCGACGCAAAAATTCGCTTGGATTACGCTTATACAATGACAAATTTGCGGTAGAAATGTTTTTTCGAATCAATTTTTGGTCGACTGTTAGCAAACGCGGCACCCATCTTGCACAGAGCTTTTCCATATGCAAATGTTGGTGCAAAATATGTTGCACACGTTCATATGACATCTTACAGGTCTCAGCTATCTCACGCACTTTCAATCTGCGGTCTCCCAGCACTATTTGATGAATTTTTTCGATCATATCTGGAGTTGTGACCTCAACGGGGCGTCCTGAGCGAGGCCCATCAGAGGTGCTCACACGACCCTTTTTAAACTCGGAAACCCACTGCTTAACGGTTGAATATGACGGGGAGGATGTCCCCAGTGTTGAGTCCATCTCTTTTTTAATTTCCTTCGGCGTTAACCCCTTCAAATAAAAGTATTTGATGACAGCACGATTTTCCTGCTTTTCCATTTTTACGAAAACCACAGAGGCGTCTTGTTCAGCGTGCTGTCAAACCTACACTAGCAAGGAGATCGGGCTGAAACTATAGCTACAAGCTATCCAAGGATGGTACTATAGAATGTCACCTCAAGGTAGGCCTAGTGGCGTCATCTCTTGGTTAGGCCGGAAACTTATCAATCCACCCTCGTAAATCATAAATGTACAAACATGCGAATTTAGGACAGCGTATCTCCGTTTGACATGCCAATTTAAAAATATTTTTACATAAACCTAGTAAAAATAATTTATTCGAATGGTTACACAACTTAATTATTAAATAGATACTTAATTGACGTTTACGATTTGAAAAGAAGTGTTGCGCCCATATCTTTAGACAATATTTTGAATAATATGAAAATTGATTCGAATTGTACGAAGGCGTAGAAGGATCAAACATATTGTTTTTTTTTTTAAATTTCGACTTGTAACTCGAAATTTCGACTTGCAACTTAGAATTTAGAGTTAAGTATTGATTTAACGATCACTATAAGAAGATAGGCTTTCGCAGCCAGAATCACTTGTATCGTAGAATTATGATCCAGGCTGAAGAACCATAGTCTAAATAAACTGTTGGTTCCAGACGTTTCGTTGGCAATTGTACCTGAAATCTTCAACGTCCACGTTGTCAATGCAGGGCCACTGAAGATGTGAACCGTAATTGTGGACGAAACATCTAAACCTAACAATTCATTTAGATCACAACTTTTCAACTCGAATCATAATTTTACTCATCAGTGTTGTGACGATTATTGGCTGCGACTGAATTGTTTATTAGGTTACAATTGAGTTAGATAAGATTCGTTCAACAGCGTTGACAAAAAATAGTAGGTACATTACTTAGTTCGCGTTGTCTTTAGATACACACCCCAAAAATTGTAATCCTAACCTAATTGAACTTAAAGCTATCATTCGTTTGATTTTAACAACGAAATGTGTTGTAGTACTCTTTCTCCTTTCCTTAAATTGCCATGGCGTTAAAAACTGGGACCGAGTTAAGTTACATTAGATTGCGATTCAATAAGCATTTAGAGTTACAAGTTGAAATTTAAAGTTGCAAGTTGAAATTTTGAGTTACAAGTCGACAAATACAATAATCCGAAGTGGTCTGTGTTCTGTCGAAACTGCCAGACGCGGATCGCGATTTCGATCTTTTTGGATCTCATCAGCGCGTCGCAGACAGCTCCGANTGCAAGTTCAAATTTTGAAATACAAGTCGACAAATACAATAATCCGAAGTGGTCTGTGTTCTGTCGAAACTGCCAGACGCGGATCGCGATTTCGATCTTTTTGGATCTCATCAGCGCGTCGCAGACAGCTCCGACAGAACACAGATCAACTTTTACCCGCTGTCTTAACAGCGCGTTTTAGAAAATACCACACGCGGTAAACGCCATCTGTAGTACGATGCTACATTTTAGGATTACGTATGCTCCAACAAGGTCCATTTAAATATATGGATATCTACTTGCTGAAACGAATTCCGGCGTAGCTAACCTCAACGTGATAGGCGCGTTACCATAATCGAATAAAATAATTCGAAGTGGTCTGTATGTATTCTGTCGAAACTGCTAGACGCGGATCGCGATTTCGATCTTTCTGGATCTCATCAGCGCGTCGGTGACAGCTCCAAGAGAACACAGACCTACTTTTACCAGGTATCTATGACGTTGAGGTTAGCTACGCCGGGATTCGTTTCAGCAAGTAGATATCCATACAAATGAACCTTGTTGGAGCATATGTAATCCTAATATGTAGCATCGCACTATAGATGGCGTTTACCGCGCCATTTGTGGTATTTTCAAATACAAGTCGACATTTCGAGATGCAAGTCGACATTTCGAGTTGCAAGTCGAAATTTAAAAAAAAAAAATATGTTTGGGTGCCTTCTACGCCTTCGTGGGATGCAATAAAATAAATGGTAAAACAACGCCAATTTTTTTTATTACAACCTGTCATGCCATCGAGTCAGCATGTGATTACTCGAACTAACTGGTCGTTTGTTGCACTGTTCAACTGTTTGATCCAACCTATGGCGAGTTAACAACTTGTAAGTTTGGGTTTCATTATCCTTCAATAACTTGTTTCGTATTCGAAACATACGCTTGTTTAGCTGACCTGCTTGTTTTGTCTACTTCTGTTTTTATTATACAAACATGTGTATGTTTATCTTTCGCATGAACGACTGAATACGTTTTGACCAAAAGATGAGTGGGTCAACCAACAGCCAATTCTAGTCTATGGTTAAACTACTGCAGCGGATTAAAAGTATTGTTACATTAGAAAAGTAATTGTAATTAATTCATTAAGCTAAATATTACCAATAGCCATTGGCAGACCTGGCCTAACCTCATCTAACCGCCAGTTAAAAATTAATGAAGATTAGGGTCTTAACAACCCGGGTGATTGCCCAGGGAGGCACTTTCGGAGGGATAGCCAAATTGGGTACAGATTTACTTTTCTAGGTTGAAAGTATTGTATTTACTAAGAAAAAAAAAATTTTACGGTTATTGAATTTGAATTGAACGTCTTGCTCTTTTTTCCTTTTATTTATCAACCCCTCGCCTTTGTCAAATTTCGCTTGTTTTGGGACGGCCAGTAAGCGAAATTTTATGTAACGCAAACCAAAATTTTACGCCACAACCCTTTTATTAAAATCTATAAATGGGGGGGGGGTCGGCATCTGTATAGTGAGCTGACCATTTCCGTTCTGCAGTTCATCGACCAAGAAACCGTTACCTATAATGATTTTAGGAAGATATTCGCCTTTTGAAAAAAATTTATGAAAAGTCATTTTAAATGAGACCTAATAATTTCTAGTCCAAATATTAGCCCCTACCGTAAAGCGCCCAAATTTTCGCTAATGCTGTGATAGCTTTAAGGATTTTACTGACCCTAGCAGTTCAAGATCAAGTATGGATCAATATAGACTTAGCGAATTGACATTAATTTCAATAAAAAAAGAGGTGTTAACTACATAAATTATTTAACGATTAATTTTCTACTCTTGCAGAAATAAAAGTTAGAAAATTTATTTGGTTTCGCCATTGATAAATATTGTTTAATTCTGAATTGCAGGATACATGTTTTACTTGTAGATGTTAGTAAATTTGCATAAATGAAAATTAAAATAAAAAGT
>NW_020438896.1:388895-389858 GCF_000699045.2 Agrilus planipennis
TTTTTCCTTAACTCAATAAAACTAAAGAACGCATAACTACCTCATGATAAGACGCCAAATTCATAAAAATAGTGTATATATAAAAACAATGATTCAGGTAAAAAGCAAAGCGAATAATCACTTACCACCGGCATCGTTTCGATCGTAAACCTGTAACAAAAACAAAAAAGTTAATATATCTAATTGTAAATATAAATAAAGCAGGTACTTATTTCCTATATAACAAACTGTGTTTGTCTATACCTATACACTTTTACTGTAGGAATTGGTGTGATTTTGATTAGTCGTATAGGATGTTGGAAAGAAAAAATTTTACGTAAAATACGTCTTTCGGTTGTAAGGATACTATGTGTGTGTCCCTAGTTTAGGTCAATTTTCAAAGAAGCGGGGATATTTTCAAATAGACTTATTTACTTCCACACTTTCACCAAATAATGCATTTTCGTCATATGACATAAAAAATGTCAATAAAGAAATGTGTAATTTATATGTTCGGTGACATTTTGCCGTACATTTATGGAGGGTAGGGGTAAGGAGAACTATCTCATAAAAAAGAATGTTGAAAAAGTGTCCAATTATAAGCAGTAAATATCAGTTCAAAACCCCCCCAAAATGGAGCAAGAGAAGGCAAAAGGTATGGTATGAATGTAGCAGTTGTTGACGGATTGAAGTACAGTAAGACCCCGCTTAACACTGTTTCGGTTTAGCGCTCTTTTATTTCAACCCGGGGATTCCCCGAAATTGTGCGCAGCGCTAGGTTTTGTTGAAAATGATCCAAATTTTGACAGGAGTTCAAAAGCAAGAAGGGGTGTTACAGATGTTTTATCCACTTATCAACAACTTCTAACAGAACGCAAAAGGAAAACGCAAACTACATTAAATGCTTTCTTGACAAAAAGGCAGAAAATTGGAAACAGAATAGACTGAATGATGTGACTGACTTAGAATTTTATTTGTTTTTAT
>NW_020438896.1:390551-433551 GCF_000699045.2 Agrilus planipennis
GAGAGTTGTCTCCTTTCTTTTCTGGCCTAGTGCTGTTCTTTTCTACTTTGCGCCAGTCAAATTAAAGGTCACATCGCTAGAGAAACTAAACGAAGTATACCTATGTATTTTCAACGAATGAATTTTTTAATAAACGGTTGAACACCTACTAATGAAGAATGCAAAAATTAACAGCCACACTAAGTTTTTGTGATTTTTTAACAGCCAACAACTTTCGTTAATTTTACGCAGTATCATTTACTATCTACAAAAAGTGTTTGTAGACTGAATTTCTGATGGAGACATCGTTGATCTCAAATAAGTTTTGATGAGCTTGTTCACATTTGGGAGATTACCCCAAACATAGATCAATAACTCCGCGAAATTCAGGCTCAAATTTATTTCAAACATGTTTTTTGACCGGACCAAGGTATCGTTTGGCTTTTTGGTTCATTTTAAACAAAAACGTGTATTGTAAATTTTCTCTAAAGTTATTGGTTTTGATATTATAAAGGATTGAAGAACAAAAACCAAAATTTGCAATTTGTAATGTACAATATCATTGTTTACCAAGGTCCTTAAAGACTTTCTACGCTGTATTGTTCAATAGGCAGCAGTAGGTACTCAGACAGGCCACATGCCAAGAAAACGTTTAAAAGCTCTACTTGTCATGCTAATTATAGATCACCTATAAATAGAAAAAATAAATTACCTATTGTCTAATAGGATATTTAAAACTGAAGAATTTTGCAGTCTCATTTCAAATTCGCCGTTGAATAGTAAATGCTTGGACTGCAATCGTTTTGAGCACAAAGACAAAACAAAAAATTCTTAGTGGTTAATATTCTGTAGCTATTTCGTTTTAATTGGATCTCATCTGCACGCCGTAGACAATGTAAACGCTATCTGTAGAAAATTGCTGCTTATAGGGATTCAATAATGCTGGGCTACCATCAGAAATTACTATTTTATTTGCGATTATGTTGGCAATATATGTTATTTTCATGAAACCATATTTTTGTAGAGATATGGTTTAGTAGTTCTCAGAGTGTGTCCACTATAATAATAATAGTTCTGAAGTAATAAATAACTAAAATAGTAAATCACATGTAACGACCGATTTTATTACAAAATTAGCTACATACTTAAGCGCTCAACGGCGTGGTTATTATTGCCGGTGCAAAAGTTGTAAATTAAATTAAAAATACTGATCACGCATTAAATCACGCGGCTGACATTAATTGCGAAAGCAATAAATGTCGTTAATAACGCATGGTCGGTCGCTTGGTCGCTCTGGTCGATTCGTCGTTGGCTGTATCGCATGGTTGTGCCACGACAACAGCTATGGTAGTTCCATGAACAGGCAAAACGAATTAATTTACGATCACTTTTTATACACACACGTACATACATAATAATAGTCATGTGTCTATAGTATACCTACAACGACTACCTACCTACACGAATACTAAAAACCATAAATCGGATACTATCGAAAACAAATAAATTTTTTGGCCGGACAAGAAGTNTAATAGTTCTGAAGTAATAAATAACTAAAATAGTAAATCACATGTAACGACCGATTTTATTACAAAATTAGCTACATACTTAAGCGCTCAACGGCGTGGTTATTATTGCCGGTGCAAAAGTTGTAAATTAAATTAAAAATACTGATCACGCATTAAATCACGCGGCTGACATTAATTGCGAAAGCAATAAATGTCGTTAATAACGCATGGTCGGTCGCTTGGTCGCTCTGGTCGATTCGTCGTTGGCTGTATCGCATGGTTGTGCCACGACAACAGCTATGGTAGTTCCATGAACAGGCAAAACGAATTAATTTACGATCACTTTTTATACACACACGTACATACATAATAATAGTCATGTGTCTATAGTATACCTACAACGACTACCTACCTACACGAATACTACTAAAAACCATAAATCGGATACTATCGAAAACAAATAAATTTTTTGGCCGGACAATAAGTAAAAAAATGACCAGACAATCGGCTGATGAATTTTTAATTTTTTCAAAAAAAGACCACATTCCAAAGAAGCCAAGTTTAAGGAAAACAGAAGACGTATGTATAAAATGCAAAATGTGACATTTCAATAGTGATCTAGAGACATAACGGTGAGATAATAATATTATTAGGTATACCAAGGTATTAATACGTTGACAACATCAAAAATTGTTGTACCTTTATTTTCTGCGATTTTAACGAACGATCAATCACAACTTGCAAATAACAGTTTTATAAATCCTAATTTCGTTTAAACTTGCCCAATATTAGTTACATTAACGAAAAATCTTTATTTTGTACAATTAAGTACTTATAATTAGTTAGATCCTTCTGAAGATTCAGTAATAAGACAAAATGTACATAGAGTGTTTTTAAAAAAGCAATTCTGAAACAATCTAAGGGTTTCTTCAAGTCTTCTATGACCCAATATTACTTACATTAAAGAAAAATCGATAGAAAAATAACACTAGCTAAACAGGTAACGAATGATCAAACTGATTTTAGGATTTCTCCGTTATTGATGTTAGCTACTAGGACAAACCAGAAATTTATGAGCTTGCAATGTATTGTATTCGTATTTGTATCTGTGTATGAATATTTTTGTTAGATTTCAACCCTCTTGTATAAATACCATTATAATAATGTAGTACATTTCACTTTCATAATAGCATAACAGCCGAAACAATATTGTCGAAATCCAAATAAAACTGTGAAACAAATAATACCAAGTGTTTCTTCATATAACTACTTAAACATGTTTCACCAAGCTACAAATCCATTTCACTAATAAAAAAAAATTTTATACTATAAAATTAAGTACATACAATTATGAAGTTATATATACTTGAAGATTCACCAATAATACAAAATATACATAGTGTTTTCAAAAAATCAATTGTGAAACAATCCAAGATTTTCTTCATCTCAGTTTTCATAATCCTAACTAATATTATAAATGCGAATGTGAGTTTGTTTGTTCACTACCATTTCACGACTTAACTACTCTACCATCCTTAATGAAATTTTGTACACACATTGCTAGAGGTACAGAAAAGGACATAGAGTACCTTTATCCTAGAAAAAGATACTCTTTCTTAGGCACACAAAAATTAGTTTTATGTTGTGTTTCATAATTTTTGACACACATTTAGATCATCAACGAGAACGAATCCGCGGGTAAAACTAAGTACTACTTTATAAATATGTATTTATCTTACAATTAATATAAAATTCTTCTGTTTTCCATTAATTCACAAATTATGTACCTAATTACGTACAAAAGAAAACGAAAATTCAACGCAACACTTGAACAATTCTCGTCTTATTTCTAGGATATTCTTCTCAATAAGTCAACTAGCGCCATCTAAACGAGGTGGCTGAAATAAAAACGGTTTCCCTCGTAAAGGCCTCGTTGCCACACATTTCGATAATTTCACGAGGGCATAAAAATAACGCAAACAAGGGTAAAACGGATAAGCTCCATAACTTTATGGAGCATTTAACAATGATGAAGCGTAAAACTAATAATGTTTGGTGGCAAAAAATTAGTTGTGACTGCTGTTTATACGCAAACGTCGTAGCAATTTTAGACCGTAAGAAACGATGGAATAAAAAATGATGCTAGTATACAAAATGGGTACTCACCGCATACGACTCGATCAAAAGGGCTCATCCAATCTGAAAATACAAAGGAATAAACGTGAAAGAGAGTAAATAGAAACTGCAAAAGAAAGAAAAGGTAGCTTTTCAAAAAGTTGTCTTTCTTACGTAAATTATCTGTTTGGTCTAGGTAAACTAAATCAATGCAAGGCTATAAGTACCTCTCTTTTAATGATATTTGTGTACCATTTAAAAGAAATCATAACGAACAATGAATTACATCAGGAATTTTATTTAAATTGGCTACAAAAATGATTTCTCCCGGATAAGATTAATAAAAATATAGACGTACCTCGCCGCCATATGGATTTTTTGACTAAATATCCAACTGTTTTTCTTATAGGCAATGATTTTCTCCATATTCTTTATTTATTCTTCCTCGAATTCGTTTATTTAGCAATTGTAAGAAAAAGTGGTAAGTTAACTGCATTTTTCAGTTTTTTTTTTTTCAATTTTCTTACATTATCTTATTTTGAAGAATCCGAAACGACTAAAAGTGTGCTCACGTAATACTTGAAAGACCCCTCCGTAATTCATGATTGTGTCATAGGCAAAAAAGAAACCCTTCAGTTTGTTCAAACGTATCTGACTGAACCAGTTTTACTTTTAAAAGTTCTTACTGATAAAAGATAAACCAGGAAGGAAATCCATATACCTACGTAGATTTGAGCAAATGCGTTCATCATCTTTAGAGTATTTAATTCATTAAATTTTGCATTTAGTCTTAGTCTTCATTATTATCTGTACCAATGTTTCAAAAGTTTATAGTATAGCCTCAATTTTTGGATTTAGTCTGATTCATCTTCATAATTCTCCGCACCAATGTTTTAAAAGTTTATAGTAGGCCTCAATTTTTTTTTCCCAAATTCCAACTTATGAACTTGTGGCTCAAAATTCTTAAGTGCAAAGGAAATTGCTTATACCTTCCTTTTATTGTGGATGATAGTTACAAAAAAAAAATTAGAAATCAACTGATCATAAAATATTTTTCTTGAAATAAGAATATTTCATAAAAAAACCATATCAAATCTAAAATGATATAACGCAGTTTTCTATTCTAGTACAATATTTTATTAGAGGATCGAAGCAATTCGATTGAAACATATTGATTCCAAAAAAAAACATTGATTGTAAAGATCGATCGATCACATTATACCTAAATCCATGATTTTCAAACTTCACCGCACGTCCTACCCGTTCTGCAAATGCACCGAACAACGATTGAATTGATCGCAGAACTTTTACGACTAGTTTTATTGTTTATTGCCCACTAAACGGCAATTAAACGGCCGTTTTATTGTCATTTTTAATCGGGCAACAGGCAGTTCCGAAACGCGTCGCGTGAATTCTAATAAAACGGACAATTGATCGGCAAAGTTTATTGCAAATAAACCACCGGATTCTACAACGCGTTAAGTCACAACATAATAAAAGAGTGCTCAATGCATTATTATTGTCGCTTTGGAGCAGCAACAATAAAAAAAAAGTGTGTGTGCCTTGTGTATTGTATCAGTGTATGGTGGCAGCACAGTGAGCTATGCTCTCTCTTTCTCAAAGTGTGCCCGTAAGATACATGTGGCAAGTGTACTACGTATACAAAAGTCGTCCGACGGAAGAAAAACAAGCCATAAAACGGACAATGACTCACACTAAACTCTAAATGTCTTTATTGGTCGTAAATCAGTTCAGAAGTTTCTTTTTCCCACCATTAAATTCTACTGCCTGTATCTATTCTCTCGGGTGTAATGGGTGACAATTGCCAAAATTGCAGTAAGATACTCTTGGATTTTATATCGATCGATTATGAGGATATTAGCAGGTCCTTTCAAGTTTCTCGACTCTCTTTGGATAATTTACAGTACCGTCTGGAAATTAAACCATGAATAAAAGTAGTGGTTAGCTACACAGGGGAGAGATACATCCATCCAAAAACGGAAATACTCATATCCCATAGTTAATCAATTAAAGATTAAAGGTTATATACCAGGTCATTTCCTGAGTGTACTTCTTATCCAAACGCTAATGCATTACGGTTCGATTGTTTTATTTAAACATGTTTCACCAAGCTACAAATCCATTTCACTAATAAAAAAAAATTTTATACTATAAAATTAAGTACATACAATTATGAAGTTATATATACTTGAAGATTCACCAATAATACAAAATATACATAGTGTTTTCAAAAAATCAATTGTGAAACAATCCAAGATTTTCTTCATCTCAGTTTTCATAATCCTAACTAATATTATAAATGCGAATGTGAGTTTGTTTGTTCACTACCATTTCACGACTTAACTACTCTACCATCCTTAATGAAATTTTGTACACACATTGCTAGAGGTACAGAAAAGGACATAGAGTACCTTTATCCTAGAAAAAGATACTCTTTCTTAGGCACACAAAAATTAGTTTTATGTTGTGTTTCATAATTTTTGACACACATTTAGATCATCAACGAGAACGAATCCGCGGGTAAAACTAAGTACTACTTTATAAATATGTATTTATCTTACAATTAATATAAAATTCTTCTGTTTTCCATTAATTCACAAATTATGTACCTAATTACGTACAAAAGAAAACGAAAATTCAACGCAACACTTGAACAATTCTCGTCTTATTTCTAGGATATTCTTCTCAATAAGTCAACTAGCGCCATCTAAACGAGGTGGCTGAAATAAAAACGGTTTCCCTCGTAAAGGCCTCGTTGCCACACATTTCGATAATTTCACGAGGGCATAAAAATAACGCAAACAAGGGTAAAACGGATAAGCTCCATAACTTTATGGAGCATTTAACAATGATGAAGCGTAAAACTAATAATGTTTGGTGGCAAAAAATTAGTTGTGACTGCTGTTTATACGCAAACGTCGTAGCAATTTTAGACCGTAAGAAACGATGGAATAAAAAATGATGCTAGTATACAAAATGGGTACTCACCGCATACGACTCGATCAAAAGGGCTCATCCAATCTGAAAATACAAAGGAATAAACGTGAAAGAGAGTAAATAGAAACTGCAAAAGAAAGAAAAGGTACCTTTTCAAAAAGTTGTCTTTTTCTTACGTAAATTATCTGTTTGGTCTAGGTAAACTAAATCAATGCAAGGCTATAAGTACCTCTCTTTTAATGATATTTGTGTACCATTTAAAAGAAATCATAACGAACAATGAATTACATCAGGAATTTTATTTAAATTGGCTACAAAAATGATTTCTCCCGGATAAGATTAATAAAAATATAGACGTACCTCGCCGCCATATGGATTTTTTGACTAAATATCCAACTGTTTTTCTTATAGGCAATGATTTTCTCCATATTCTTTATTTATTCTTCCTCGAATTCGTTTATTTAGCAATTGTAAGAAAAAGTGATAAGTTAACTGCATTTTTCAGTTTTCTTTTTCAATTTATCTTATTTTGAAGAATCCGAAACGACTAAATGTGTGCTCACGTAATACTTGAAAGACCCCTCCGTAATTCATGATTGTGTCATAGGCAAAAAAGAAACCCTTCAGTTTGTTCAAACGTATCTGACTGAACCAGTTTTACTTTTAAAAGTTCTTACTGATAAAAGATAAACCAGGAAGGAAATCCATATACCTACGTAGATTTGAGCAAATGCGTTCATCATCTTTAGAGTATTTAATTCATTAAATTTTGCATTTAGTCTTAGTCTTCATTATTATCTGTACCAATGTTTCAAAAGTTTATAGTATAGCCTCAATTTTTGGATTTAGTCTGATTCATCTTCATAATTCTCCGCACCAATGTTTTAAAAGTTTATAGTAGGCCTCAATTTTTTTTTCCCAAATTCCAACTTATGAACTTGTGGCTCAAAATTCTTAAGTGCAAAGGAAATTGCTTATACCTTCCTTTTATTGTGGATGATAGTTACAAAAAAAAAATTAGAAATCAACTGATCATAAAATATTTTTCTTGAAATAAGAATATTTTCCTAAAAAAACCATATCAAATCTAAAATGATATAACGCAGTTTTCTATTCTAGTACAATATTTTATTAGAGGATCGAAGCAATTCGATTGAAACATATTGATTCCAAAAAAAAACATTGATTGTAAAGATCGATCGATCACATTATACCTAAATCCATGATTTTCAAACTTCACCGCACGTCCTACCCGTTCTGCAAATGCACCGAACAACGATTGAATTGATCGCAGAACTTTTACGACTAGTTTTATTGTTTATTGCCCACTAAACGGCAATTAAACGGCCGTTTTATTGTCATTTTTAATCGGGCAACAGGCAGTTCCGAAACGCGTCGCGTGAATTCTAATAAAACGGACAATTGATCGGCAAAGTTTATTGCAAATAAACCACCGGATTCTACAACGCGTTAAGTCACAACATAATAAAAGAGTGCTCAATGCATTATTATTGTCGCTTTGGAGCAGCAACAATAAAAAAAAAGTGTGTGTGCCTTGTGTATTGTATCAGTGTATGGTGGCAGCACAGTGAGCTATGCTCTCTCTTTCTCAAAGTGTGCCCGTAAGATACATGTGGCAAGTGTACTACGTATACAAAAGTCGTCCGACGGAAGAAAAACAAGCCATAAAACGGACAATGACTCACACTAAACTCTAAATGTCTTTATTGGTCGTAAATCAGTTCAGAAGTTTCTTTTTCCCACCATTAAATTCTACTGCCTGTATCTATTCTCTCGGGTGTAATGGGTGACAATTGCCAAAATTGCAGTAAGATACTCTTGGATTTTATATCGATCGATTATGAGGATATTAGCAGGTCCTTTCAAGTTTCTCGACTCTCTTTGGATAATTTACAGTACCGTCTGGAAATTAAACCATGAATAAAAGTAGTGGTTAGCTACACAGGGGAGAGATACATCCATCCAAAAACGGAAATACTCATATCCCATAGTTAATCAATTAAAGATTAAAGGTTATATACCAGGTCATTTCCTGAGTGTACTTCTTATCCAAACGCTAATGCATTACGGTTCGATTGCTTTATTTGGGGAAGTTTGTAAGCGAGATGTTTTGGAAAGGAAAATGAAATATGAACATCAATAAAAAATCGAAGGCAAACTTTTGCAATTCCTGCTCTACTTTAACTGTTTGATGGATAATCAGACAACCTTCCAAAAAGGCACCTTGAAAGTAGGAGTAAAGTGATGTGTATGATGATGCCTTACCTGTGATGGACATCCACGGATATCTGGGTATGTCGGGTAATGGTTGTCCTCCTGGTGCTGTGGGCTGTGAACATGAGTTTAATGGATCCACGACAGCACTTGCCGCCTGGTGATAAAATTGCGCCGCGACGGCCATAGAAGCTGAAGCGGCGCTTACCGAACTTGCAGCCGCTGAAACAGCAGAAGCGCCGTTTTGATGGTGATGTCCCAGGGTATAATTGACCATGGAATCGGCTGGTGTGACGTTGCTTCCTAGACCGGCCGTGTACCTGCAGGACTTATCCGTGGCGGCGTCTACGGCTGCCGCCAAAGCTGCCGTTGAACTCGATGAAAAGGCCCCGGGTACCATGGTACCCGAAGCGGCAGCGGCGTTAAAAGCAGCTGCTGCCGCCGCCTGTTGTTGATGATGGTGATGGGCGGCGGCCGTCGCGGCCGAAACGTATGGATACATTCTGGACGCGGGGGATGTTGATGAGGCGCTGCCAGGTGACGAACCGCTCGGCGACACCGACGATGAGCTATAGTTAACGGCCGAAACTTCGATACCACTCGTTGCACTGCTCGTCGGACTTGGGAACAATTGCTGATGATGGAATTGCTGGTGATACTTAGGGAGCATGCTATCGATGATAAATTTGGAAGTCATTGCCGGTTGTTCCGGAACGCTGCACCGCCGTCATTAATACTGTGCGCACTCATCTCACTTTAGATATACACGCAATTAAAAAAAAGTTAAGTATCAAGTTTTAATGTTTTGTTTTAGGTTGTTGTGGTTTCTTAGACGACACTCCAAAGTCGGTCGAACTTGGACCGCGATCACTTGTGGTTATTAAATACTAAAGGGAAAACGACGACGACGGCTACTACGCTGATGATGACTACGACGTAACCTATTAGCGGGGAATTCTTTAACGCGCGTTCGTACGTACGTAGGTATACTTCTATACTTCTTCGAATCCTTTATGACCCATGTAGTATGTTTAGTCTACGGCCCTCTGTGCTTTATCCGCGGTACTAGGCCGCGACTGCTAATGGCGCCCCTCCACCGTAACGCCAATCCGAGCAGGTGCGGTCCTGGCCAATCGACGGCCGGAAAATGCCACGAGGCGCTCGATACTCACGCGCTAAGGATAACACGCCGTCTGTGCTCTCTCCCAACGCTGGTGCTGCTGAGCGGATCTCAGCAGACTTCGGTTTCTCATTTTCATTTCGGTATTTGCCGCAAATACTGTTCACGACGTTGTCGCATCTTACAAAATTTCAGTAAACATAACTTTTTTTAATCTCGCTTCAGTTGAGGAATTTAAGCGCCTTTAAACTGAGTGAATGTCGACCAAGAAGCGAAATATAATTATTTGCGAGATTATGGCAATTCGTGAAAAAAAAATTGTAATAGGTATACAAGGGGCTTTCTCTTTTCATAACCATGTCTGCTAATTAGGTATTTGCGTCTGAGTAAAATTAAGAAAATTGTGAGTTACTTTCAAAATCAGCTTTAAACCTAAGAGCCTTTTGTTTCACGCAACCAAAACAATTATCCAGTTTAGTAACGACGTCTTTTAACAATCGGTCAACGAGAAACTTTTATTACGTACGTTCAGGTCGAATAAATATTGGGATGTCAAACGTTTTAGGTCGTAAATTAATTTTTACGATTTTTTAATGACGTGTTGTTTACGTATTTTCGTACATAAATTATAACGTCGCTGCTGCGCGTCCGTAGAACTGTTTCCAGCGCCTTTTTTCCTTAACTCAATAAAACTAAAGAACGCATAACTACCTCATGATAAGACGCCAAATTCATAAAAATAGTGTATATATAAAAACAATGATTCAGGTAAAAAGCAAAGCGAATAATCACTTACCACCGGCATCGTTTCGATCGTAAACCTGTAACAAAAACAAAAAAGTTAATATATCTAATTGTAAATATAAATAAAGCAGGTACTTATTTCCTATATAACAAACTGTGTTTGTCTATACCTATACACTTTTACTGTAGGAATTGGTGTGATTTTGATTATCGTATAGGATGTTGGAAAGAAAAAATTTTACGTAAAATACGTCTTTCGGTTGTAAGGATACTATGTGTGTGTCCCGGTGTGGTTTTAATATGCATCCGAACTAGTATGGGCTTCGTGTGGCAAATGAGCGGTATGCCAATAGAGGGGTTTCATCGCACAGGCTTCACGAAGCGTGTGGACCTCGTGTGGCAAATGAGCGGCATACCGATAGAAGGGTTTCACGTAGCGTACGGGCTTCATATGACAAATAAAAGGGTTTCACTGCAGACTTTCACAGAAAAGAAATCACCGATACTGAAGTGACATTTTTATAATGATCGTATGAGGCAAACCTAACAAATGTATAACCTCACAAACAAATTGGAAATTGCATTTGCTTTGTGTGGGTCACCAAATATATTAGAATGTTTTCTTAGACAAACTTGTGGTTATCTGCTGGTAGGCTTTAATTGACAATTACTCCAATTGATTCTCCTATTTTTTTTTAAGCCGGCAGCGATCACTTTTCTTCAGATGAAAGTTACGTGTTGCATTCATATCCCGATTAGAATTTTTGGAGCGGAATTGTTAGGGTCCCCATAAAGTTAGCCACACTGCCTCGTGTGGATCACATTAAATTGCTCTCAGTATAAGGCTCACGAAGTCTTGCCTGATTTGTGCTTCACTGTTATGAATGCCGCTTATTGTCTTCCTGAAGAAATATGATCGCTACTCTTTCTAAAAAAATTGGCGTAATTGGATTAGGTAAACCATGAGATGAGTTCCTGTATTTGATGTTTGTCTCATTGAATCCACATGAGTGCCCACTTCTTTGTAAGATTATATTGTACCTACCTACCAGTGTTTGGTTTAGCTAATAAGATCCTTTTGAAAACCTCATAAGGGATTATTTTAGAGTCGCCGATTTCTTTTGTAAGGATGATGAGGAATCTACCTGGAAATTCGTCTATCGCCATGCCTCTCATTAGCTACAAGAAATCCACACGCTATATGAGTATGCTCCTAATAAATTCTAGTCAGGCAAGTAAGGTAAGGTGTCTTACTTCCTTTTGGCACCTTATATGCCAACCTTACGGGGACCACAAGAAAGCAATGTGGCTTACTTCGTAGAGAACTCCAAAATTTTAGTTATATAGGAATTTGAAAATATATAAAAAGATGAAGTATGTAGAATAAACAAATTAAGAAACATAACAATAATTTTTTATTTACTTTGTTTTAACATTTACAGGATTTTTAAATCTCAGTCTTCTTTTATTTAGGCTTATAAATTCGAAGTCTAGCTAATATCGAGAGGTCTTGAAACTGTTTTGGTTTTCGACAATGTTGAACCATTGGACGTTCAACGTTAGCTTTTGGTCTAAATAAAATAGTACCTACATATATAAAGTAATAATAAAGTTTCTCAAAATTATAAACTTTTGTAATGTAACTCAGTTTTTAATATTTCATGTCTTGTCTAAAAAATATTTAAGGCTTAACAAATTTGTTAATAAATTGCAGTTGTATATGAAAATGTGAAACAATTCGTTGTAAACATATCTGGATTGACAATAATTACACTAATTCATTTAATATTGCTTTTAGTTCCTACATGGGCTTTTCATCTCAAATGTATCCATATAATTTTGCTTTGACAATGAAGTGGTTAGAATACTTTTTGTGTTGCAGCTGCCATCTAGAATTTCAACAGAACATTCAGATGCAGGTTAGTTACTTCAAGGTTATCGTAAGATGTCAGAGTAGTATAAGGTCCTTATGAATTTCTGACTCCTCGTTATTTATTCATTTGGTGTACACTTCAAGGCTACTCACCAATGGCATCACATAGAGGTAGTCTTTTCTATCTTTCTCGTAGGAACCTGTCTACCATTAGTACGTTATTAATTAACATATTTTACCGTTTATATAGGAAATGTATTGAAGATGGAGACTGTGACTTTTTACTCCAACACATATTATCCAGAAACCGTTAATATTACCTATATAATATTCTTAACTTTCACTTGTTTTTGGTGCTGTAACAATGATTATTTTTATAACTGTATGTTTATAAAAAAAAATCACTTTTATAATGTTCAAATGTGCTGGCGTAGCTACTTTATGACAAACGAACAACGCGTCCAGAGCTGAGGTGACATTGGGCAATTCTAAATTCTAAGACAAATTGATTGAAAGCATTGTGTACTTATACGTTTAAATATTTTTGGTGATTCTATTTATGTACAAAAAGATATAATGCAGATGTTCTAAACTACTCTGGGGTCCATGGATCCTTGAAGGGTTCATCTCAAAACTGTGGATTCATAGGTATAGCATAATTTAACAATCATTTGTAAACCTGCACTTGGACAAAAACAAGTTAGGTAAGTAGGAGAAATCTTCTCACTATCAGTAACTGATTGTAACATAAGCTATTGTTATCCTCCATACTGCAGTCCTATCTAATAAAAATTCTTTTTAAAATCCCTTATTTTTTTCCTGCAATTCTATTAGAAAACGGTCCGTGGAGTTTTACCAATTGAGAAAACTAAAATATAAACAGCACCTTCACTCCTTCCTATTCTGAGCTAATCTTCGCATTTTCCTAAAACTAGAACATCCGACATCCTTAACCATTGGCGAACGGTAATCTAATCTAGGTTTACCTCTACTCCCGTTAACTCCTGTCTGCCTCTAATATGTCTCTGACCAGACCTTCATGTCTGGGAAGGTGTCCTACCAACCTGTCTCGTTTATTTTTTATTGGCTTTCATAGAGTCCTCTGTTCTCCTGTTCATTCTAATACCTTTTCGTTCCTAACCTTCTGTATCCACAGTATCCTCACCATTCGCCGGCAACACCACATTTCGAACGCTTCTAACCTTTTCTTTTCCGCCGCGCCCACTGTCCAAATTTAGCACCCGTTCAGCGCCGCGCTCCAAACATACAACTTTAACAATCTTTTTCGAATTTCTAAATTAATCGTTCGCGAGCATAGAAGTGACTTCTTTTTATTGAAGGCGACTCGACCCTGTGCTATCCTCTGATTTATATCCCTTCTGTCGTGACTTATTTGTCTAAACTATATATAAAATTATAATAAGAAATTATCATTATCAAGCATGCAGCCTATTCCATCAATAGTTTCTAACATTAATTTCTAAAAAGTATTTCAATGTCGATATCCTTAATATCAAAACCGAGATGACTAAATACTTAAACTAACTGTAGACAAGTAGACATGCAAGTGTAATTATACTATTAATGATAATGGTATAAATAAAACACCGAACTTTGTTGTTATTATTCATTAACGAATTTGAAACACATGGCGACCGTAAGCGGACGAAGTAGCATTACGGTCTATTTTCTGTTATGTCCAGAAGCCGTTCAGGTAGTAAGAGTTTTACTACAACTGTTAAATTCCCATAAACAACAATTCGATAAGACTTGGACTGAATAATTTATTATTTAACCGAGGAAGACTTGGTATAAAATTATATCTACAGGTTGCTTCACATACCAGCGTATCGATAACCTAAAAAGACCATTGAATCCAATTTATTTAACGTTATAATAGCATCTCTTCTAGGTTAATCAGCTGGTTCAGAAGGCATAGCAATACACTTCTAATAACTGTAATTTTGCAAAGAAAAAGAAATAGGATATAGTGATATCCCTAAATAAGAAATTAATAAACTTAAACGTTGAATGAATAGAAGAAGAGGGAAGTTATTGAATTCACAGAATTATTGGATCCAATTCAGTAAATACATTATCTTCATAAGATCTTTTGATCGCGGACTGGTTATTCACGCACCACCACTTCTTCCTATTTTATTCCAGCATTCTCATTTTCCGAAAACTGCTTTTAATACGTCTCCAATAGTGTTGCAACAGACCTGTTCTTCCGTTTCTACAATTACGGAAGTTCCGCATACATTTTCACATCCGCTTCTGCATCTGGTTCCGCATTATTATAACGGAAGCTTACCGGAACTGAACAATCTTATTTCTCATCTTTTTGAAAATCAATATATCAGAACAATAAGACAAGTCCTAAAAATATATTACTTTTTTGTGTTGGCTGAACTCAGCAGTTTTCAAAACACAATTTAAATGGAATTTCTCGTTGCAAAGCTGCATGTTGTGCAGGTACCTGCGCCAGTTTTCAGCGACCCCCCCGTAACATTGTTAACGTATTATTATCAACCGTTTATGTTTATGAAGTATTAGCCTTAATTCAGCGTTATAGCCGGCAAAATTTTGTTAACAATAATACTGTCTCTATGCAAATAACTTTTTTATATAGGGCCTAAATCTACTTCCCAGTATTTCGTATGTTAATATTTTCCAAATTTTATTCTCTTATTAGTTTCCTACTTTAATCTAAAAACGTCCGGGACTTTCAGCTCCACCTTAGTTAGTTCTCCTAATAATTTCAATTCGAAAATACTAATAAAATTATAACGTTTATTTATTTTGTATAGTTTGCTCATAGTGATGAGGATACTATGGACAGAGACACCTTCTACGATATGAAGGTCTAGTCAGAGACATATTAGAGGCAGAAACAGGAGATAAGAGGAGCAGAGGTTGACCTAGATTACATATACTATGGACAGAGACACCTTCTACGATATAAAGGTCTAGTCAGAGACATATTAGAGGCAGAAACAGGAGTTAAGAGGAGCAGAGGTTGACCTAGATTACATTACTGTTCGGAAATAGTCAAGAATGTTCTGGTTAAGGATATGGGTTGTTCTAGTTTTGGGAAAATGCGAATATTAGCTCAGGATAGGAAAGAGTGAAAGTCTTGTGACTAACGAACTTATGATGATGAGTGTTAGCTCAGTGGTGTAAATTTTTAGTTAAATGTGCAATTTTGGAGCCATGACTGACAAGATATCAAACCGACTTATCTTGTCTATTTCTTGTTGATTTCCATGAAGCCCTCCGTTTTCTTACTCTTTCTTTTTAATTCACGGTATTTTAACATCTTATAACAACACATCGCAAACATTTTTGCGTCTACTGTCCACATTTTTTACCCATACAGAGCCGTACTCAAAACATATACTTTTGATAATACCATATGTATAAATCTAAAAATTTAAGCATCAGAGGACAATGATCTAACAAATAAAAACGTCTTTAATATTATCAGTTGCAAGTGTCAGAAACTACATCCTTCTTGCGGTTCCTCTATTCGCAACAAAATAACTGTTCCCGGAGAAAAAAGTAAGGCGAATTTGGGACATGGTGTGCACCTTCATATACTTTTATGTGCGTGTTTATTATTGTTACGTTCATATGTAAGTTTATCGTTGTGAATGAACCGTAATATCGCGTAGTAAAATAGAAACATGAATAAGAAACCATTTGGCATAAAACGATTTTCACACAACAACCAACCAACCAAGAAAACGCGAGTCGGTAGTGTTTATTACGAACATCAGAACCGAGGAGACTAGCGTGGAGTTTGATGGTGATGACTTTTAACTCTTTTTTTACGAGCAATTAAATGTCCACTTAAAATTATTGCGGTCCAATTTACAAGAAGCAAAAAAATGACAAACTTGTTATTCTCGCGTAATTAGAAGATGTGTATATGGGCAATATTACAGTTTGGCAACATTCCAAACACATAATAAGAAAATTAATTGAAACGCAGGAACTCTTATTAAATTGTTCCTTTTTTACATTATTTCTAAATATCCTTATAGCTACCAGTGTTGAAAAAGTACCCTGAAATTCTCAACCTCCTACGTAGTACGTAGCAACCTCTCGCCTGTATGAGTCTGGACTCTGATGCTTATCATGAGTGTGACTTGGTTTCTGATCCTTAATCCTTTCTACAATGTTTCTTGTAACAGCTTAATTGCCTTTAATATCAACTGAGTGGTTTTTGAGTACTAAGGTATACTTATTATTATATTTATATTCATTGGCGTTCCTTAATTTGTAAATTCGAAAAAGATTGTTAAAAGTACGAATGAGGCAGAAAAGAAAAAGTTGAAAGCGGTTAAGATGTGGTGCTACAGGAGGATGATGAGGATACAGTGGATAAAAAAGGCTAGGAGCGACGTGGTTAAGAAGAGTATATGAGCCAAGTGAAGGAATAGGAGAGATGGGATGATAGTACACCTTTTCAGGGCCAAAGGGATAGTTAGAGACATATCAGAAGCGTAAACAGTAGTAAGGAAGGCTTAGATTGGATTACTGTTTGCAAATAATTAGAAATGTACGATTGTCTAAGTTTTTAGGAAATGCGAAGACTGGTTCAGGATAGGAAAGAGTGGAGGTACGTGTCCAAATTCAACCAAGACCATCTTACGATACACTGGACATCCATGGATTACTGGGGTTTTTACAAGAAGTAATCAAGTAGAACGTCTGCAATATCTTCAAAAATAGGAAAATTGAAGATAGTCAGAATGGTAGCTGTTAGGTTCAGAATAGGAAATTAATGGAAAGAAAGTAACAAAAAAACTATGTGTATTATGCGAAGAGAAATGGCAAAACACGTGATGTAAAGTATCAAGGACGGATTAATTTGTGGAGAAGGTAACGGCGGGATCAGAAGAGACGGCTGAAGAGGACCTTAATTGGTCCTAGAACAGCCTGAGGTAGAGGGTTTTTAGTCGGTAAGTCCGAGGACTTCTTCCTCGGGAATCCGACACTACCCAGTCGTACAGATGGCTGGGTGTCTTTTGAAGATTTCCCCTCTTCCACGAAAACATAAAAAAAAATCAGAAGGGAGGAGGGGGACTGAGTTGGAGGAAGAGGATATTGGAACTGAGAGGACATCAGTTGGACAAGAAATATTAGTAAAATATGCACACCACATCCTCAAAGGAGTCATTATTTTAAATAAAAAGAAACAATGTCAGGCTAAGGTATTATTAATATCCCCTCTCCCCTGAGTTTTCTTGATTTTGGAGAATGTGGAAATTCTGTATGTGTATGAGCGACTCTGTACAATGAATATTAAAAAGACTGACCCCAACATATAGCCAGAGAAGAATAAGGGATTTTTAAAAAAGCAACTGGATTTCTCATTGCATTTCTATTGCTACCGACTGGAATGGCTTTATATTTTTGAAATCTTTCTTATCCTCAGCTTGCATGAATAGTGCCTGATAGAGAAGATGTTTTTGCTTTTTATTCCGGCTTTATCACTGCATTTTAGGAAACTACACAAGATATGCAAGTAGATACAATTATACTCGTGCAATTTATCTCAAGCAGAAGATATTCTTTTAATGTAGAAACTTTTAAATGAGAAGAGGCTGCGTTTTACCAAGATTATTAAATTAATCCTTCGACCGGGCGCGTGTAACTACCCTTATTAACAAAGTTCTGATTTAATTTTGCGGCAGCGTGCAGCAGAGCCATTGAAAAACTTTTCCGGTAGCTGTTGTGCTGCTTCTGTGGCAGACAACGGCAAATCCGGGGAAATTAAGTAATCGATACGACAGCAGCGGCAACGACATGGCAATGGGGGAGGGTGTGGTCCTTCCCCGTTTCCCATTGCAACTCACGCGAACATACACGTGTACGCTGCTTGCGGGGGTGTAGTTTCGTACAACGCCGGCGGAAAATGCGAACGGGGCGAGAGTGTGTTTGATGGCACTTTTCATTTATCATGAGTCGAATGGCTTAAGCAGGTGTTGCTGTGAATAACGACCGATTTGTATGAGGGAGGGTGGTTTCCGAAACGTATTGCCCCACACGTACCACCTATATATATTCTAAAAAATACTCGCAAAACTGTCTTGAATAATGGCTGGATATTTTCATAAAAATACATTACAAACACTGGCACAGAAATGATTAAATCTACGACGTGACTTTGTTGTTAACTTAATTTCTTTATCAGCCAAGTGGATTAAGGTAACCTGGAAATTGAATTACAGTTAATAAGAAGACAAAAGTCAAACATTTTAGGTTCATTCTTGGTTTAAGAAGATATATTTCGGAAATTACAGAAATACATGGATATTAGTGTAGAACTTGTAATGTCATGGGCGGATAGGATGGGAGCGATGACTGACCCCGTCCCCAGTTTCACTCAGACGATCCAGAGTTGAGCTCTCGAATGCAACACCCAAATTATCGCTAGATACAAAAGCTCAATTTTCCAAATCATTAAACTCAAGCAATTTAAACCCTTAACCCCTAAATCAAGACCATAAATACCCCCCCCCATAAGACCATAAGCTAAACAGTTTTAACGCCATGACTCTAACGTAAGCTTTTTAAACCTCATAACCTATAAGGCAGTTAGCTAACGCGCTATAGCAATCAATACATTTTACTGTGTTGATTTACTACCCTATTGTTATGGGCTTTGAAAAGCTTACGTTACAGAACCTTAGGGTTTAAAAGGTTGGGGTTAAATTAGTGCTTTTAGAGGTACTTGTAGCGTAGATTAAGGGGTTTAAAAGATGATTTTTTTAGATATGTTTATGTCCTGTTTTCATCATTGCCCCTGTTTCGTGGAAATGCTACTTGTAACTTTGACAAGAGCTCACTTTCTCTAATAAACTTTTCAATGTTTTTTAACCGTATATTAACCAAAAAAACTATATACAACTTAAGGAACACTTAACAAATAACACTTAGAAAGAAGAAGAACAACATAACTTAGCTAGGATAGATGAAATTTGAGGAGACTTCACGAGAGTTTTCGAACACTTGTTTTTGTACCAAGCAAGTCAATTTATAGAGTTCAACCAAATTGGGGTAGGGGTGGTATCGCCATCCTCACCTCTTTTACCGAAGACACTTTGATGATAATAATAATAATAAGGTTCTAGGACCTTACGCGAACAGCCCCCTTTAAAGAAGACTTCTGAATCCGTCGCTGCATAATGTATACTTGTCAGACGTAACTTTACGCATTTATATTTATACCTGTTAAAGGAAATGTGTGTAATCCGTCATTGTATACAATTCCTAGGAAATGTGTATAATTCCTAAATTCGCCAGGAAATGTGTGAAAGACACATTTCCTTGAAAATCTATACTTTTCCTAAATAGCAATCGGAACTGTATTATATTCATGATGTCAGGTTTAGCAGAGCGAGGGGAAGGTATTGCGTCATCCGATCCGGCGATCCGACTAGAACTGTGTAAACACAGATAATTCTGATTCTCAGTTTACTAGTGTGTTTTATGCATTTTATTCATAGAAAGCATTAGTTTTATACATTGCCTAGTATATGTGTGTATTAAATTATCTTTGAAACAATATTTTATAGGTTTCCTAAATAGCTTCAGAATTGTATACACTTCCTAGGAATTATACACAATTCCTAGATTTCATACACTTCGGTAACATACCTACAGTTACTCTATGCATTTTAAAAAGTTAGGTAAGAAGAGAACTCACACAATAATAGTTGTGTAAAATAATACATTGAATTCATCGTTCCAAAAACAGAACGTTATTTTCTTGCTTAATAAGGAATAAGCTAGTCTAGATGTTGGCACANATATAAATAAAGCAGGTACTTATTTCCTATATAACAAACTGTGTTTGTCTATACCTATACACTTTTACTGTAGGAATTGGTGTGATTTTGATTAGTCGTATAGGATGTTGGAAAGAAAAAATTTTACGTAAAATACGTCTTTCGGTTGTAAGGATACTATGTGTGTGTCCCGGTGTGGTTTTAATATGCATCCGAACTAGTATGGGCTTCGTGTGGCAAATGAGCGGTATGCCAATAGAGGGGTTTCATCGCACAGGCTTCACGAAGCGTGTGGACCTCGTGTGGCAAATGAGCGACATACCGATAGAAGGGTTTCACGTAGCGTACAGGCTTCATATGACAAATAAAAGGGTTTCACTGCAGACTTTCACAGAAAAGAAATCACCGATACTGAAGTGACATTTTTATAATGATCGTATGAGGCAAACCTAACAAATGTATAACCTCACAAACAAATTGGAAATTGCATTTGCTTTGTGTGGGTCACCAAATATATTAGAATGTTTTCTTAGACAAACTTGTGGTTATCTGCTGGTAGGCTTTAATTGACAATTACTCCAATTGATTCTCCTATTTTTTTTTAAGCCGGCAGCGATCACTTTTCTTCAGATGAAAGTTACGTGTTGCATTCATATCCCGATTAGAATTTTTGGAGCGGAATTGTTAGGGTCCCCATAAAGTTAGCCACACTGCCTCGTGTGGATCACATTAAATTGCTCTCAGTATAAGGCTCACGAAGTCTTGCCTGATTTGTGCTTCACTGTTATGAATGCCGCTTATTGTCTTCCTGAAGAAATATGATCGCTACTCTTTCTAAAAAAATTGGCGTAATTGGATTAGGTAAACCATGAGATGAGTTCCTGTATTTGATGTTTGTCTCATTGAATCCACATGAGTGCCCACTTCTTTGTAAGATTATATTGTACCTACCTACCAGTGTTTGGTTTAGCTAATAAGATCCTTTTGAAAACCTCATAAGGGATTATTTTAGAGTCGCCGATTTCTTTTGTAAGGATGATGAGGAATCTACCTGGAAATTCGTCTATCGCCATGCCTCTCATTAGCTACAAGAAATCCACACGCTATATGAGTATGCTCCTAATAAATTCTAGTCAGGCAAGTAAGGTAAGGTGTCTTACTTCCTTTTGGCACCTTATATGCCAACCTTACGGGGACCACAAGAAAGCAATGTGGCTTACTTCGTAGAGAACTCCAAAATTTTAGTTATATAGGAATTTGAAAATATATAAAAAGATGAAGTATGTAGAATAAACAAATTAAGAAACATAACAATAATTTTTTATTTACTTTGTTTTAACATTTACAGGATTTTTAAATCTCAGTCTTCTTTTATTTAGGCTTATAAATTCGAAGTCTAGCTAATATCGAGAGGTCTTGAAACTGTTTTGGTTTTCGACAATGTTGAACCATTGGACGTTCAACGTTAGCTTTTGGTCTAAATAAAATAGTACCTACATATATAAAGTAATAATAAAGTTTCTCAAAATTATAAACTTTTGTAATGTAACTCAGTTTTTAATATCTCATGTCTTGTCTAAAAAATATTTAAGGCTTAACAAATTTGTTAATAAATTGCAGTTGTATATGAAAATGTGAAACAATTCGTTGTAAACATATCTGGATTGACAATAATTACACTAATTCATTTAATATTGCTTTTAGTTCCTACATGGGCTTTTCATCTCAAATGTATCCATATAATTTTGCTTTGACAATGAAGTGGTTAGAATACTTTTTGTGTTGCAGCTGCCATCTAGAATTTCAACAGAACATTCAGATGCAGGTTAGTTACTTCAAGGTTATCGTAAGATGTCAGAGTAGTATAAGGTCCTTATGAATTTCTGACTCCTTGTTATTTATTCATTTGGTGTACACTTCAAGGCTACTCACCAATGGCATCACATAGAGGTAGTCTTTTCTATCTTTCTCGTAGGAACCTGTCTACCATTAGTACGTTATTAATTAACATATTTTACCGTTTATATAGGAAATGTATTGAAGATGGAGACTGTGACTTTTTACTCCAACACATATTATCCAGAAACCGTTAATATTACCTATATAATATTCTTAACTTTCACTTGTTTTTGGTGCTGTAACAATGATTATTTTTATAACTGTATGTTTATAAAAAAAAATCACTTTTATAATGTTCAAATGTGCTGGCGTAGCTACTTTATGACAAACGAACAACGCGTCCAGAGCTGAGGTGACATTGGGCAATTCTAAATTCTAAGACAAATTGATTGAAAGCATTGTGTACTTATACGTTTAAATATTTTTGGTGATTCTATTTATGTACAAAAAGATATAATGCAGATGTTCTAAACTACTCTGGGGTCCATGGATCCTTGAAGGGTTCATCTCAAAACTGTGGATTCATAGGTATAGCATAATTTAACAATCATTTGTAAACCTGCACTTGGACAAAAACAAGTTAGGTAAGTAGGAGAAATCTTCTCACTATCAGTAACTGATTGTAACATAAGCTATTGTTATCCTCCATACTGCAGTCCTACCTAATAAAAATTCTTTTTAAAATCCCTTATTTTTTTCCTGCAATTCTATTAGAAAACGGTCCGTGGAGTTTTACCAATTGAGAAAACTAAAATATAAACAGCACCTTCACTCCTTCCTATTCTGAGCTAATCTTCGCATTTTCCTAAAACTAGAACATCCGACATCCTTAACCATTGGCGAACGGTAATCTAATCTAGGTTTACCTCTACTCCCGTTAACTCCTGTCTGCCTCTAATATGTCTCTGACCAGACCTTCATGTCTGGGAAGGTGTCCTACCAACCTGTCTCGTTTATTTTTTATTGGCTTTCATAGAGTCCTCTGTTCTCCTGTTCATTCTAATACCTTTTCGTTCCTAACCTTCTGTATCCACAGTATCCTCACCATTCGCCGGCAACACCACATTTCGAACGCTTCTAACCTTTTCTTTTCCGCCGCGCCCACTGTCCAAATTTAGCACCCGTTCAGCGCCGCGCTCCAAACATACAACTTTAACAATCTTTTTCGAATTTCTAAATTAATCGTTCGCGAGCATAGAAGTGACTTCTTTTTATTGAAGGCGACTCGACCCTGTGCTATCCTCTGATTTATATCCCTTCTGTCGTGACTTATTTGTCTAAACTATATATAAAATTATAATAAGAAATTATCATTATCAAGCATGCAGCCTATTCCATCAATAGTTTCTAACATTAATTTCTAAAAAGTATTTCAATGTCGATATCCTTAATATCAAAACCGAGATGACTAAATACTTAAACTAACTGTAGACAAGTAGACATGCAAGTGTAATTATACTATTAATGATAATGGTATAAATAAAACACCGAACTTTGTTGTTATTATTCATTAACGAATTTGAAACACATGGCGACCGTAAGCGGACGAAGTAGCATTACGGTCTATTTTCTGTTATGTCCAGAAGCCGTTCAGGTAGTAAGAGTTTTACTACAACTGTTAAATTCCCATAAACAACAATTCGATAAGACTTGGACTGAATAATTTATTATTTAACCGAGGAAGACTTGGTATAAAATTATATCTACAGGTTGCTTCACATACCAGCGTATCGATAACCTAAAAAGACCATTGAATCCAATTTATTTAACGTTATAATAGCATCTCTTCTAGGTTAATCAGCTGGTTCAGAAGGCATAGCAATACACTTCTAATAACTGTAATTTTGCAAAGAAAAAGAAATAGGATATAGTGATATCCCTAAATAAGAAATTAATAAACTTAAACGTTGAATGAATAGAAGAAGAGGGAAGTTATTGAATTCACAGAATTATTGGATCCAATTCAGTAAATACATTATCTTCATAAGATCTTTTGATCGCGGACTGGTTATTCACGCACCACCACTTCTTCCTATTTTATTCCAGCATTCTCATTTTCCGAAAACTGCTTTTAATACGTCTCCAATAGTGTTGCAACAGACCTGTTCTTCCGTTTCTACAATTACGGAAGTTCCGCATACATTTTCACATCCGCTTCTGCATCTGGTTCCGCATTATTATAACGGAAGCTTACCGGAACTGAACAATCTTATTTCTCATCTTTTTGAAAATCAATATATCAGAACAATAAGACAAGTCCTAAAAATATATTACTTTTTTGTGTTGGCTGAACTCAGCAGTTTTCAAAACACAATTTAAATGGAATTTCTCGTTGCAAAGCTGCATGTTGTGCAGGTACCTGCGCCAGTTTTCAGCGACCCCCCCGTAACATTGTTAACGTATTATTATCAACCGTTTATGTTTATGAAGTATTAGCCTTAATTCAGCGTTATAGCCGGCAAAATTTTGTTAACAATAATACTGTCTCTATGCAAATAACTTTTTTATATAGGGCCTAAATCTACTTCCCAGTATTTCGTATGTTAATATTTTCCAAATTTTATTCTCCTCTTTTTGGATTCCTACTTTAATATGCCATTGTTACATTATATAACTTTACGAGAAAGTAATCTTCACATAATTTTTGTGTTTCTTATAGTATNATTTATACTTTAGTTTTATTAAAAATGTTTGCGAGGCGCTGTACGGATGCGAAACATGGACAGTGGGCGCGGCGGAAAAGAAAAGGTAAGAAGCGTTCGAAATGCGGTGTTAGAAACGAAGAGATGTTAGAAAGTATATAACAGAGGACTCTATGGGAGTCAATAAAAAAAAGGCAATATAGGTTGGTAGGACACCTTCTTAGGCATAAAGCTCAAGTCAGACACATATTAGAGGCAGAAACAGGAATTAAGAGGAAGTACACGTAGACCTAGATTAAATTACTGTTCGAAAATAATTAAGGTTGTGAGCTGCTCTAGTTTTTAGGAAATACGAAGATTATCTCAGGACTGGAGAGAGTGTAGGTGCGTGTCCAACCAGTCTGACTGACGACCTTATGATGATGATGATGAATAACCAAAGAGCAGACAACTTCCTATCATAAATTATATTGATGACAAAAATCTTTCGTTTTTACATGTGATATGTAATACAATAGAGGATTATTCAAAAATAAAGATATAACTAAAGCGCTAAGTTTCTAGATAAAATGATATTGTGTATAGGTATACGTAGCGAAGCTTTTTACAACCGTAGCTTTTTCATTAGAAGACCAATTGCCCTTTGGTGACTCCTTTCTTTGCTCTACAAGGGTGACATCTCTTCGTTTATACGAGAATTCACAAGGGGTTGCATCGAGGATGCAGGGTAGAGTAGAAGATTTCTTGACTGAAGTGAAAAAAACTGCAATTGTTGAAGAGTTTCATTATAATAACCGCATCAACCATACGTTTTTGAGATAAAAGCAATAAATACTGTATATATACCAGCTGTCTTACACTGTTTAGGTACTTGATGTTGTTCTAAATTTATATCTTTAATGATGATAACAGGGTATCCGCTTACAGCTGCAGCTGCAGTTGCTTTTCACTGCCGAATTATTTAATATAATTAGCTTAATCATTTTGCTTAATGATCATTGAATGGCATAAATAAATAAATACAATCTTGTTTAATGAGGCTGATTTTGGGTAGACTGGTCGCACAGATGCAAAATAGATTACGTATCAATTATTGACCTTTTAAAGTTCTGTTTGAGATTATGTTTTTATGACTTTATGTTTATTTTCAATCTAATTGTAAATAGGAATATTCATATTGTAATCTAAACGTTATTAAACTACAAAGAATTTAAATGAGGAATGGGATGAACGGATGTAGTTCTTGGCAAGTACCTATTCGAATATGAGTAGAAAATTATAGAGTTTATCATCATCATAAGGTCGTCAGTCTCAAGACTGCTTGGACACGCACTTCCATTCTTTCCTATCATGAGCTAATATTGGAATTTCCCTAAAACTAGAACATTCCACATGCTTAACTATTTGTGAACAGTAATATAATCCAGGTCTACCTGTACCCCTCTTAACTCCTGCTTCCGCTTCTAATATGTCAATTGCCTGAAAAGGTGTTCTACCAACCTATCTCGTCCATTTCTTATAGACTTACATAGAGTCCTCTGTTCTCCTGTTCTTTCAAATTCTTTCTCAATTCATGGTATCCTCATCATTCGCCTGTAACACCACATTTCGAATGCTTCTAACTTTTTCTTTTCCGCCGCGCCTACCGTCTATGTTTTGCACCCGTACAACGCCGCACTCCGAATACACCTTTAACAATCTTTTTCTTATAGGAACCATAAAATTTTTGGAGGTGCATAATACATTAATGAAAAAAGTATTTACATCCCTGCATTAAATACATTTTTTAATGGAAATTAATATGTAGGTACATAGAATAGATAAATGTAAATACACCTTGTATATATAAAACATAATATTTTTAACAAGGCTATCTATCATTAAATGCATTTTACCTACTGTAATATCTTGAATGACCGCATTTTATTTATTCGACGCCATAGTCTGTACGAATCAATCCAAACAGCACACCTCCTACTCACTTGTAAAATACATATGAGCAAAAAACTAAACTGCAACAAAAATCGTAGGTAATATACTTTATTTGCAGTTAAGTACTTTGTATTATGTTATATACATAAATATGTGAGACAAAATAAAGGATAAATACCTGGCATACGTCTTTCAATAATATCTACCTATATAATATAGATGTCCCACACACAATTTCTTGGTTATGTAGAAGATTCTCGTATTTATTAGTTTACAGTTTCCGCCAATTTTTGATAGTCATGTAAATACACGTATATAAAACGTGTTCTCAATTATTCGAGTTTATTTATTTTAATTAATAATGAATAATTGACTACTTAGGCTTATGAATTTAAATGGCTGCAATATTTGCAGTTTCGATAAGACAGTTGTTTACATAAAACATGTATCCAAACAATTGATTTTTATTACAGAAACTCACATAACGTTTGTTGGAGTTGGAATTATTGTGAGATCTAACATGTAGTCTATAAATACTTGATTAAATTTATCTGAAAATTATAAGTTGAAGTCAGCTTTGGCCTGGCAACACTGTTAGAAACCACTGAGTTTGAAATCGCCCATTTAGTCTGCCTGTTTTTTTATTTTTAATTTTACTCTTACTTGATAAGTAGAGGAGAGTAACCAAATATGGGCTACCATTTTGTTTTTGTCTCAAAAATAAAAAGCTATTAAAAAATTAACCATTTATTGACGTCAAAATAATCACACATACATTTTTAAAGAACTAAGTAACAATCTTATGTTCTTAATATTATAATATATTATTAAATTCAGCATTAAATAAAATATCACAATAGACGCTAAATATGGAACAGGTACTCAAATATAGGCTTTTCGAAAATTGTTACTAGCCCATATTAAAGCAGTATAGCCCACATTTAGTTACTCATTTTCAAACAATCGAATATTACTCTTATTTAATATTTTTGAAACATCGCACAAGCTTGTACAGAAATCAAAGTCACAAACATGTATATTTATAAAAGAAGATTCAGGTGTATATCATCATCATAAGGTCGTCAGTCTTAAGACTGATTGGACACGTACCTCCACTCTTTCTTATGTTAAGCTAAACTTCGCATTTCCATAAAACTAGAATATTTCACATCCTTAACTATTTGCGAACAGTAATCTAATCTAGGTCTACCTCTACCCTTCCTAACTCCTGTTGACTAGACCTGCATGCCTGAGAAGGTGTCCTACCAACCTATTTCGCCTATTCCGTATTGACTCCTCTGTTCTCATATTCTTTCTAACCTTTTCTAACTAAGTTATCCTCATCATTCGCCTGTAACACCACATTTCGAACGCTTCTAACCTTTTCTTTTCCGCCGCGCCCACTGTCCATGTTTCGCACCCGTACAACGCCCTGCTCCAAACATACGCCTTTAACAACCTTTTTCGAATTTCTAAATTAACCGTTCGCGAGCATAGAAGTGACTTCTTTTTATTAAAGGCGACACGACCCTGCGCTATCTTCTACTTTATATCCCTACTACTCCTTTCGTCCTTACTTATCTCCTATCTTTACATTCGCTCTTTCGCTACTTTTTATTCCCTTGCATACGAGTATTTTAGTTTTTACTTATTTTTTTATTTTCAGCTGCATATATACACATATTTAATGCCAAATGTAAAATGTTGTTATAAATAATTAGTAGGATGTACCTATAATTTTTTTATATTTGCAATGTTTGAAGATTCAGATTTCTACAGGTCAATAAATAAGCATAATTTCACACTATATAAAGGAAGTTACCGAAGAGAGAAAACGTTTTTATCCATTGCTGACGCTTACCTAAGATTAGGAAGTTACCGAATCCACTCCACCTGCCATTCAACTAAAAATAAATAATGTTTCTGAAAATTAAATTTAGCAGAAGCAAACATCAACTAACGCCGGCGCCTACGTCCCAACATGATTAGCAAACTCCCACGTTATTATTCTTTCAATTTAAAATATTTTAGATAACTTTATGAAAACGCAGCAGAAAAAGGTGAAATGAAAAGCTAATAGGTACAATTCAAAAAAAAAAACATCCACCCTCAAATTCTGCACCTACATCACGAGCCCTTCTTCATTTTAGTAGGCCCATCGTAGGATTTTTCCGAAATTGGTATTCAACGAGCAGGAACGAAACAGGTAACGATTACTGCATGAGGGAAGAAACAATACAAGTAAATACGAAATTTTCATTTTGATTAGTGTTGCCCAAATTCAGTCTTGGTCTTGCAGTCTTGGTCTTGTTCTTGCGTTTTTGCAAGACCAAGACCAAGAACAAGACCGCGTATTTTTAGCAAGACCAAGACCAAGACTGACCGTGCAAGACTTGAGCAAGAACAAGACATAGCCTGCAAGACTCTTGCGTCTTGCAGCTAGGACTTAGCGCTATTTCACTGAGTAGTTAGGTGTAACAGTTCGGTGTATAGGTAGGTACGCTTAGGAATTCTATGAGACGCAAAAAACTGTATCAAAGAATATGAAAAACTGGACCTATGCGCATTACGACTAATACCATAAACATAGCGAATAAAAAAATTATTAAAATCAAACTGAGTGCATGCATAGTTATGTTTTAACCATCGGCACTTTGATAATGCGGCATCAAAGGTTTTGTACTTACTTCTCAAAGAAATTTGCCGCTTTTCGGAAGTACATGGTTATGATACACGCGCCGGCGGCTTCTTTTGAAATCTAAAACAATCGTTGCCGCCACGCCGAAATCATAACATTTGACACTATTTGATTGCCGCCATAGGGTGTAGGTATACTCATGCAAAATAATTTCGAATTTTTTTACACGCTTTATATTATTGTTTGATTTGCGGCGGCATCCTTATCATAGAGCCGGCACGTGGCGAGGCGGCGCGGTAGAAAGCAAGGATCATAAATGTTTATTAAGAAACAGTTACTTCCATGGAAAACGACATATAGGTCAGTTGATTTTTCGAATTTCTTATCAAATCTTCAGTTATTTATTAATCTGCTTGATCTTTACTATGGCTATATTCATTCAAGCTCACAATGTTCCAATTCTAATACGTTTTTCTAGGATTTAAAGTAAACTTTAATAAATAGTAATAGACTAATAGGTAATTGCAAGACTTGCAAGACTCTTGCTGCAAGACCAAGACCAAGACTGGGAGCGCAAGACCAAGACCAAGACCAGGTGTATTGGCGCAAGACCAAGACCAAGACTGGCTAAGTCTCGTCTTGTTCTTGCGTTTGGGCAACACTAATTTTGATGGCAAGTGTTAAGTAACGAATGTGTATAATACTGAAAAGTATTCGTTTTCGGTAGGTATTCATTTGGTTCAGCTTTTTTTATCGTATATTTGTTACATTCATGAACGCACATTTTTACTAGTCGAAAGACTTTCATTTCGGTGCTTCTATTCCGAAGCGTTTCATTTCAACCGCTAACTCATTAGATTAAATTAATTATAAGAGGAATTTATTAATGGCCCCTGAACATACTTTAGGGCAAGAAGTACTGATAACACCATACATAATTCAACAATCAATTGGTATTCACTACGCATTCAAAAAGAAGTGAGTGAGGTTCTCTGGCATCAACCCGTTTTCACTTGTTTAAAACTGAGAAGACCAAAAGATGATAATGATCAATTGGACAATTTTAATTATCATTAAAAGGCATTCAACCCAAAAACTAGTTGGACACGAAATCTCTCATTCTTTCTACCTTGATCCAGTCTTCGTATTTATCAGAAACTAGAGAAATCTATTACATCTCAAACTATTTGTAAACAATCATCTAATCTGAGTCTACCTCTGACTCTCTTAACTCCTATTTATACTGTTAATGTCTCTACCTAGCCCTTCAAGTCTGAACAGGAACCCTTTTCTACATTTTTCGTTTATTTCTAATTGACTTCAAGCTCCTTCTGTTCTCCTAGGCTTTCTAATGCCTCATCATGTCTGAGAATGTGTCCTACCTGTCTACCTTGACGTCCATAACCCCTTTTGTTACCTACTCCTTCTAATACCTCATCAATTGTAGTCTTTTCCTCAAACGCATATTTTAATATTTTCTTTTCCTCTGCACCGTCCACCATCCACGTTTCACAAGTACTCATATAGAGCCGTAGTCCGAACACAGGTACACCTTTAATCATCTTTTTCAAACTTCCAAATCAACTAGTTGCGAGCACTAAAAGTGCATAATTTCTTTTTGTTAAAAGGTATTTAGAAATTCGAGAAAGATTGTTAAAGGTGTATGTTTGGAGCTCGGCGTTATACGGGTGCGAAACATGGACGGTGGGCGCGGCAGAAAAGAAAAGCTTAGAAGCGTTCCAAATGTGGTGTTACCAGCGAATGATGAGGATACCGTGGATAGAGAAGGTTAGAAATGAATGAAGAGGTATTAGAAGCAAAAGGAGAACAGAGGACTATGGAAGTCAATAAGAAATAGGCGATATAGGTTGGTAAGACACCTTCTCATGCATGAAGGTCTAGTCAGAGACATATTATAGGAAGAAACAGGAGTTAAGAGTAATAGAGGTAGACCTAGATGAGATTACTGTACGCAAATATTTAAGGATATAGGATGTTCCAGTTTTAGCGAAATGAAAGAGTAGAGGCGCGTGTCCAAGCAATCTTAGGACTGACGAACTCTTGAAGATGAAAAGGTATTTGTTTTACTTTTGATTTATAACATACAATACCAAACTAGAATTAAGCAGTCTAAGAAGTTGTGGTGTAAAAATTAAAAATTTTGCAGATAATTATAAATGCTAACGAAATCACCCTTTCTGCCATTTTTGTAAAGACTTTTGCAATAAAGACACTAATTTTTCAGTGAGAGAAATTTAATTATGTCGGTGTGATTAAAATTCAATGTTTATATATTAAATTAAGTTTGTCAATAACAGACAACAGTTCAATATTTATTTTTTCATAAGGTGACGTTTCAACCGTCAGTTTTAGTCTGAAGGTGGCCCGTTATCGGTTAGTAACTTATGATGATAAGAAATATTTAGCAACACATTTGTTTTAACATTTCTTTTACATTATGCTAAATATGATAAATACAATTATACGTATTTATAAAATGGACAATCATGCGCGTATAAATAGTAATTATAATAATAAATATTTAAAAATAGCGTGATTATTCATATTCTAGACTGATTGTAAATTGATATTCATTTGTTTTGATCGTTTATATTCTGTTAACTTAATTGGATCATTTTTTATCAGCTGTCCTGTATTTATCATGAGAGAAAATATGAAAGAGGATGTAACTAGAAAAACATGTTGAATAAACAGGACATATCAATAGCGACTCATTTAAAAGAAGAAATTTATTAATTAATTGATGATACGGAATCGATTCTTAATAATGGAAGAATGACAATCAGCAGCTTCGATAAATATGGCACTTGATATTCATTTAATATAAAAAAGATCGTGAAGAAAAATATAGGTTATCATAAAATAATTTTGTTAAAAACTAAGCTTTATGAAAGCCTTTAAATGGGAAAAAAAATGACAATGGAGTTGTAGGTACTAAATCATTAATACGTTACTAAAGATAATAAAACAATCCTAAAACAAACGAACTTTTTATTTATTTGTTACTAGCTGTCCCAGCAGACTTCGTACTGCCTCAATTGATATATAAAAGACCTAAACTTTTGTATAAAATAAACTTAGTTGACAAATGTCAAATATGGTTGCGTTCAGAAATTTAATTTGTGACAAAACTTAAGATTTATCAATCGACATAAAAGTAATCTAAAAGATAGTTAACAACTTTCATATTTATTCACCTTTTCAACCTTCTCTGGACTTCCACAAATAATTCAAGACCAAAATTAGCCAAATTGGTCCATCCGTTCTCGAGTTTTAGCGAGACTAACGAACAGCAATTCATTTTTATATATATAGGTTGTAGTAAAATATACAGACAAATTGAATCGATAATATTATCAATCGTTCCCTGTTTTTTATATGATGTTAAATCAAAACCAAACTAGGGGTTTCAAGTTATTTAATATTCGAAAACAACGGCTGACGTTTCGCCCCAAGCTATCGCATTTTTGCAAGACTGTTTTTTTAAGTTAAAGAAGAAGTAAACCTAATGTACTCGCTAATTTGTAACAGTACATGTTCAATAACAACCACATTAATTAATTCGTTGTATAAATAAAAATATAAATAACTAACATTGAAAATTATATCATTATACAAAAATAATAAGTAGGGTTGTTTCCGTGTTTTGTCTAGAGTGACCACGTGGTGTTTTAATTATTTATTCATTTATTATCCTAATTCTTCGACGCTTTTATAATAATTTTGAATGTTAGTTATTTCTGTTTTTATTTATGCAACGAAATAATGACGGTGGTTGTTGTTGGAGCATACTCTGTTACAAATTTAGTGAATCCATCTGATTTACTTCTTCTTTAATTTAAAAGAAATAGCCTTGAAAATGTCCGACAAATTAAGAGAAACTCAAGTCAGACACATATTAGAGGCAGAAAGACTACTTAAGAGGAAGTACACGTAGACCTAGATTAAATTACTGTTCGAAAATAATTAAGGTTGTGAGCTGCTCTAGTTTTTAGGAAATACGAAGATTATCTCAGGACTGGAGAGAGTGTAGGTGCGTGTCCAACCAGTCTGACTGACGACCTTATGATGATGATGATGAATAACCAAAGAGCAGACAACTTCCTATCATAAATTATATTGATGACAAAAATCTTTCGTTTTTACATGTGATATGTAATACAATAGAGGATTATTCAAAAATAAAGATATAACTAAAGCGCTAAGTTTCTAGATAAAATGATATTGTGTATAGGTATACGTAGCGAAGCTTTTTACAACCGTAGCTTTTTCATTAGAAGACCAATTGCCCTTTGGTGACTCCTTTCTTTGCTCTACAAGGGTGACATCTCTTCGTTTATACGAGAATTCACAAGGGGTTGCATCGAGGATGCAGGGTAGAGTAGAAGATTTCTTGACTGAAGTGAAAAAAACTGCAATTGTTGAAGAGTTTCATTATAATAACCGCATCAACCATACGTTTTTGAGATAAAAGCAATAAATACTGTATATATACCAGCTGTCTTACACTGTTTAGGTACTTGATGTTGTTCTAAATTTATATCTTTAATGATGATAACAGGGTATCCGCTTACAGCTGCAGCTGCAGTTGCTTTTCACTGCCGAATTATTTAATATAATTAGCTTAATCATTTTGCTTAATGATCATTGAATGGCATAAATAAATAAATACAATCTTGTTTAATGAGGCTGATTTTGGGTAGACTGGTCGCAAAGATGCAAAATAGATTACGTATCAATTATTGACCTTTTAAAGTTCTGTTTGAGATTATGTTTTTATGACTTTATGTTTATTTTCAATCTAATTGTAAATAGGAATATTCATATTGTAATCTAAACGTTATTAAACTACAAAGAATTTAAATGAGGAATGGGATGAACGGATGTAGTTCTTGGCAAGTACCTATTCGAATATGAGTAGAAAATTATAGAGTTTATCATCATCATAAGGTCGTCAGTCTCAAGACTGCTTGGACACGCACTTCCATTCTTTCCTATCATGAGCTAATATTGGAATTTCCCTAAAACTAGAACATTCCACATGCTTAACTATTTGTGAACAGTAATATAATCCAGGTCTACCTGTACCCCTCTTAACTCCTGCTTCCGCTTCTAATATGTCAATTGCCTGAAAAGGTGTTCTACCAACCTATCTCGTCCATTTCTTATAGACTTACATAGAGTCCTCTGTTCTCCTGTTCTTTCAAATTCTTTCTCAATTCATGGTATCCTCATCATTCGCCTGTAACACCACATTTCGAATGCTTCTAACTTTTTCTTTTCCGCCGCGCCTACCGTCTATGTTTTGCACCCGTACAACGCCGCACTCCGAATACACCTTTAACAATCTTTTTCTTATAGGAACCATAAAATTTTTGGAGGTGCATAATACATTAATGAAAAAAGTATTTACATCCCTGCATTAAATACATTTTTTAATGGAAATTAATATGTAGGTACATAGAATAGATAAATGTAAATACACCTTGTATATATAAAACATAATATTTTTAACAAGGCTATCTNGGAGTTATGATATCTAAAATACTTTATAACAATTATAAGACGCAACGTCAGCATGCAACGCATGTAAGAATGGTAATCTCTTCAGGGAATTGCATTGTTCTGATATTAATTAGCTTACTAAGATATTGAATAAGAAATGTAATGTTAATAATTGTGATTAATTAAAATCAGTTGTTGTTCCACTGTTAACCTGTTAACATCTTGATTGAATTATAATTAACGCACATAGTGTATTATTGTTTTCTTTCAACGGGGCAGCAGCTCATGTTTTTCTTAGCCAGTCGAATTTCAATCTTAAAAATAAAAAGCGTTTTTAAAAAGTAAATTCGGCGGCAGAAAACATTAACTTCTGGAGCGTCACAGTGCAGAAAGGGTTGTTTATTTTTTATGGATGGTCTCTAGGTTGGACCTCGAATTACCCTCCATAAAACGGCTTCTTTTTAGGTGGCCTTTTCGGTGCAGTGACCGTAGATACTTACACCGAGGTATGTACGATTCCATACCATTCTAACGATTCGACAACCTTGAAATGTCTTCGTTTTAAAAGAAGGGTTAAAACATTGGTCATGGCAAACCAAGCAATTTTTTCAAACACCCAGAATACACTATTTAAGTATCTATGATAATTACTCATCAATTTTGCTAAATCTTCTTCAGATTTCCTTATATTTATTATTGCGTTAGATTCGATCAAGAACAATACCATCATTTTTAAAATTGTCCTTCTTTGTTAATAAAAACACTTGGATAGTTGTACACTGATTCACTGGGGAACCTCCACAAATTCAAGAGCCACCTGTCATATTAGAAACAATAGAGTAACCTATTATGAAAATAAATAGTATTTATTTAAAATAGAAGTACAAATAAAGAACGATTTACATTAGTAACACCCGAGTTCCTGGGGTTCCATTTAGGTTAGCAAGATAAAACTGATTATTTTTTATTTTTATAAGTAGGTAGGAAAATCATAGCATGAAAATTGTAGATGCTAGTTTTGTTATTTCTGAATGAAAAGTGAAACTAAAAATACTTGAGAAAATGCATGATCAAGACCAAGATTGTCTTTATACTAGCATGACCAAGATCAAGATCGAACAAACAAGACTAAGATTAAAAGCAAGACCGAATACGCAAGACCAAGACGAAATACGCAAGACTAAACGAAAAATTATTACTTCCGGTGGTCTAAATGATTAAAATGAAAGATTAAATGAGAAAAACGAAGACTTAACATGCAAGATCAATACCAAGATTGAGGCTATATCAGCTTATTGCTTATTGGAGAAACTTCTAAAAACCATAATCTTACCTAACGTAAGTGATAGTTTGACTTGGACATTTTAAAGAGTAAAGTAATCGTTTATAATATATTGTATTTAAATATAATAAAATTACGACGTTCATGTCAAAGTGTTAATCTAACCTAAATTATAGAAAATACCACAAATGGCGCGGTAAACGCCATCTGTAGTACGATGCTACATTTTAGGATTACGAATGCTCCAACAAGGTCCANCGGGATTCGTTTCAGCAAGTAGATATCCATTTATTTAAATGGACCTTGTTGGAGCATACGTAATCCTAAAATGTAGCATCGTACTACAGATGGCGTTTACCGCGCCATTTGTGGTATTTTCTAAAACGCGCTGTTAAGACAGAAGGTAAATATTGGTCTCTGTTCTCTCAGAGCTGTCTACGACGCGCTGATGAGATCCAAAAAGATCGAAATCGCGATCCGCGTCTGATAGTTTCGACAGAATACAGACCACTTCGAATTATTTTAACCTTCTTCCATTTAACAGAGCAATCTATCGAGAGTACATACCTATAGGTAATTGTAAAACTTTGATAGGAATAAATCAGATCTGTTTTTGAAATCGTGTCTACTTCCATAGCTATCTCTTAACTTTTATCTAAACTGCAATCATGTTCTATTTCTAGATAAACGTGAAGGTACACATAAAGGTGGCTTGAGGTAACTGTTGAAATATCAAGCAGCAGAAGTAATTTTATGTAAATGTAAGTTTTACGCAGTGCGAGCTCACTTGACGCTTAGCTACAATAATTTCTCAGTTTATATAAGCCGATTAACACATGTCTGACATGATGTACAACATGAATTCGAAACATTGGCAGCTTTTCAACTTTTTAGCGTTTCAAATATATGTACCAATCGAGTTTCAACAGAAATAACTTGAATTTAAAATTATCATAGACGAAGTTAACATTGTTGTAATATAAAAATTAGGTATGCACAAAATTATTCATAATTCATATTCTAATGCTCAATTCTTTTAAAATTAGCATTTGTATCACTAGGTCTGCTGCTGTAAGCATTTACTACTTCCGGATATTTCCGCAAACTTCATCAAGTTCCACCTTTTTCATGTTACATCTCTTACATATAGATATCCCTAATTAAACTTCTACCCTCCAGTAAAAATTCTCCGGCTACGGTACACTATGGATATGGACGAGTAATATACACCCAACGAATGCAATTTAACCGCGGCTCTAGAGGGGCCGCTGCTGCATTTAATCTATACAAGAATGGTCAACATATACAGTTTGGCACAAGTTCTTAAATTCCCTAGTGAAATTCGATAGACTATCGTTAGTAAGACCTTAAATTTTTATGGTTCCAACAGTACACCATTTTTATGGCATTTCTGTCAGCCAAAATTAGTCAATAATGGGTAACTCCTTGGCCCAGATGCAAAAATCGTAATTAAAGTTATTTATTTATGTGAAAGATCAACGCGTTGAGGTTCTTGTATAATCACTATCATAAGGTTTTCTGCCCGAAGATTGGTTGGACAAGCTCTTCCACTCATTTCTATCATTGCGAAAAATAATCTAATCTAGGACTATCTCTTAACTCCTGTTTCTACTTTTAATACGTCTCTAACTGGCTTTTTTTGCCCGAGAAGATACCCTACCAGCCTATCTTGCCTCTTTGTTATTGATTTCTATAATGCCCTCTCTTCTCGCAATCTTTCTAATACATCCTCATTTATAATTTTCTTTGCACATTAGTATCTTTAATTTTTAGGGTTCTGTACCTGAAGGTTCCAACACAAGCTTATTGTCAGAGGTCTCGTACATTCATCAGGTTTTCATGGTTTTCAGCTCGAAGATTGGCTCGATGCGCACCTCTACCTCCTCCCTCCTATCTTGAGCCAATGATATCGACTTCCATAAAGCGCTCTCTTTTCCCTTGTTTCTAATACCTCCTCATTATTTCTAACCTTTCTTGTACATTAACATTACAAAAATTAACTTAAGTCGAATATGCTTAAGAATTATGTAAGAGCACATAAAATAATTTTTGGCTAGTTTAGAAATTTGAAGCGAGTCTGAATTACGAATGTCATTAGAAATTATGTTCTAATTTATCTACATCGTGAGACGACCGCACTAAAAAGAGCGTAATTTGTGCGAACATTAACAGGTCTATTCTCCATTTCATCCCTTAGTTTGGATAATATTAAACATGATTCAAGGCAATTAAGGATTGGGGGGTTTTTATTTTTGAAGAACCAACACCGACGTTTCGCTTCTATTTGGAAGGCTTTTTCAAAGTAGGTTTTTTAGTTATGTAAAAAAAAGTTCCAAATAGTTCGGTGCTTGAAATTGGTACATAATATTAAAATAAACATTGACTAGAGTGTTGTCCTTTAATCTTAACTGCCTTGAACTTTATTTAATAAATAATTAAAGTCATAATGAAGTTTTCTGGAGGTGAAAATAAATATCAATTGTTGGCAATTTGTTTTATGTTTCAGTAGGTTATTAGAGCGATGTCATTATAATAAAATATTGAATTGATGGGTGGAATATTAAGCAATGTGGATATATCTGAGTAGTTATGATCAAAAGGATGTATTAATAACCCCTTGGCTTTCCCCTTTTAGATACCTTCCCGCTATCGCTTTAAAGGAAAATTTCCCAAAAAGAGAGTATTCTAGGAGCGCCGTGTATGGCAACGTCTTTCCCTTGTAAAACGTGACAACCAAAGGTACGAGACCTACGCTTAGCCAACGTAGAACAGTGACAGAGGATGTGGATAGCACTTTCCACCTCTTCCTTATAATAGCGACAAGAAAAACTGGGGGTTACTCCCAGTTTGATTCTGTTGTAGCGCACTTCTCCGTGGCATGTAAGGAATTTCCATTAGAGTCTTGGCTTTTCTCCTGCCGACAATGAGAATTTGGTTTTCCCACTCCCTGCAGTTTGTAGGAGAGATGAAGGCTAAGGTACAGGACATTATCAAGTTTTAATGATTTTTCATACATGTCATAGATCAGACTACTTTATGAAGGTCTCCATATTAGTGAGCAATACAGCAAAAGTGAAGGAACTATGCCCCTGAGTATCGTAATTATGGCGCTAAAAAAATTATGAAGCTTCTACCAACTGTATAGAATGGCACTGAAGTCAAATTCAAACAGATCGTAACGTAAACCTTTAATTTTGAGTTACCAAGTTTGATGTTACTTTACGAATCATTTGTACACATAGATTCCGCCTTAAAGTGTAGATGATCATCATCTAATAAAGTTTGTCACCTAATAATAAAGGCTTGATTACACAGAAAGAAAATTCTGACAAAACCTATTGCTTATATGATAATTACAATCTCTCAAATGAGGAGTATAGTTAGACTTATTTATTATATCCATTTATGTAGCCGTGAATAATGCACCGTAATAATTGTGAATAGTGTAATCGTTTTTATCTGAAAGTGAGTTCTATTTAAGTGAGTTATTATCTAACTTCATTCGTAACTTTGATTTCTGTGGACTGTTAAAGCGATTAAGGAAAGTCATCGAACTCATTTTTAGGTGATGTAGCGTTCGTGAAAGATGCCGCCTGACATTCCACATTGGCTTCGAAAGCATCTATGCCAAGGTACATTGGACGGGAAACCGGTAAGTAACAATATACCTATGCACAAGAGGGTAATCTTAGGTAGGTGTGTGGTAAATCTAGGACTCTCTGCAATCTGGCTATGGATTCTATATTTCGGAAATTATAGACATTTTCTCTACTGCATCTCAATCGTCTCCATATCTCTATACTTTTAATTTGATAAAAAACTATAGCGTAAACTGAAGCTCTTAACAACCTTATTATCGTCATCTCCATAAGGTTTTCAGTCCGAAGACCGACTGGACATGCACCTCCACTTCTTCCTATCTTGAGCCAATCTTCGCATTTCTTAAAAACTGTAGAGCAGCCACGATTTGCGAATAGTAATCTAATCTACGTCTACTTTTACACCTATTACCTCCCGTTTTTGCTCCTAAAGTCGATAATCAACTACTCTTTCTAATACCTCCTTATTTATAACAACCCTATAACTACTTTAGAATTTATTTTAAAAGATAATAATGTGTTCTTATCTTCTCTTTGATACAATTCAACCACGGCTCAGAAAAATCTATTGATGAGCCTTCATATGAAGAGTTTACTGTTATTTATTGCTACGGAACCCATCCTATTAAAACTAGAACTTTTTAGATCCTTTAGAAAGGATAAATCTGAATCCTTCACAAGCTTCTCATATTGCATAGTGTTGAGGAGTTGGGACAGTGTGTAGATGTTTTCAAAACGATCCCAGGAGCTTTGGTGCATTTATCGCAGCAGCAGTAACAACAACAACAAAAGATAAACGGCAGGGCGTAGCTGCCGCCCGTTGGTCGATACCCGGTGCCAACATGGCCGGGAGGATTGTATATTCCTCAGCGTATAATGCATCGGCAACATGGCATCCGGAGGACGAGTCACGTGTACCCAAAACGACAAAATTTGGCCAGTGTCAACGGACAAGTGGCGCACTGCATCAACGCAAATCGAAATACGCGCTTTTTTTGTTTCTTGCCCGATCCGACGGCAACGCCAATCAAGATCTTTATTAATTTATTTCTAACACAGTGGATTTTTATGAGACACCAATTAGATGTTTGTTTTTTGAGTTTCAAACCAAAAACCAAACGTAGACACATGTGCACTCTGACCGGATTTTGTGACACCATCGATGGAGAAAGAAAAAGAAAGAGAGATAAACAGGGACAGACGCAGAACAAAGACATTGGGGCAATCATAGCCGACTTTTCTTAAGGTAGGTCAAGGTCGACTTATATTCCAAAATCAATAGGTACTGTACCTACCTATTCGTAGATATTTTAGATAATTAAATCAATAACTAATATGATACATTCCACGACTTGTACTGTTGTCCAGTTTGAAAGAACGTGTCGAAAATTTTGTGAAATCAAAATCAAGCGTTCCATGGTTATGGTTTCTCTTAAATCAATTACTAACCTATTTATCAAAAATATTCTCATTGAAATTTACCTTTTTTTATCCAAAAGACATCTCTCGAATTAGAGACATGAGAATAAGAACCCATGGATATATGCTATTTTAAATTAATAGAGTCCACAAACATGAAATATCTAATGATTTAGTCACGAGTTATTGAAGTTAATAAAAAAAAAACTGATTGTAATAAAACCTTTTTATTCCATTCGTTACCTACTCATGAGAAGCAAGAACACATGGAAACATGTGACTTTAAAACGATCAGAAAGGATCACTTTTAATACGTATTACCCGCAGCGATCACCTTGTCCAGTATTACCATATAACCGTTTCATCGAATTGAACGGCTTCTCTTTTAGCGATAATTTCGCATTATGTTTTTCATGTATCTCATTGAAGCATCATCCGCCGCCGCCGCATATCGGTCATTTTATAGGTACATTTCGATGAGCCCTATAATGCCAAAAAAGCATATAAACGATCAGCAAGTGCTACCGGTTTTTGAAGAGTTATAAATCGGGAACGGGTCTCTCCACTCTTCATTTAGCTAACAGACCTTAATGGCTTTATTAGTGGCTCCGACGTAGAAAAACGCCACTCAACTTTATAGGTTAATAAAAGTTTTATTTCTGTAGGAAATGCTTTAAAGGCCAATTAATAAAACTTTAGTGGCGATTATGCGTTACCAGGATTTCATTGACTAATTTTTGTGGTCTGTTAACGGTATTAGCGGCCTCGTACTTGTTACGACCAGAATGAATCTCTTCACTTCATATACGGTCACATACGTACCTACCTACATGCGCATATATAGGTACATCTGCATCTGTGTATATTTGTAAATACACATCACATACTTATATGTACCTACATAAAGGTATATGCCTACCGTATGCTCGTGTGTCATGGGTACCAAAATTAACAGTGACGAAGTACTAAAATTTAATTTAGAATAGGATTTTCAAGGATAATTTACGAACTTCTTGCATAATCAACATATATACTTACTTACCATGCTTTAATTAACGTGGATAATAATTCTTATGGATTAATTGCTCAGCAAGTGAATCCAACCAAAAAATGGATTAGATAATTCACGATAAACATTTCCATCATCATATCAGTTAGGTACTCTAATTACCGATGCAGGCGATTATAGTAAGTATAACGCTAAATGTAATTGACTATTCAATGTCCTTGTTAAGCTAGCAAGCGCTTCACTCTACCGGTTATTCAAAGTCGCTATAAAACTAAATTTATGAACATAAGGAGTGATTTTGCAGTTAAGCAGGTGGTTTTATGCAATATCTGAAATATATTTAAAAGTTATAAATTGGTTTTTATTAAAATTATACGTACTTATAGGTAGGCAATAAGTGTGAAGCTCATTACAATTAACGATAAGGACTGTAATTATTTTAATATCCATGTAGCGATTAGAACATTTATTACTATAACATAAGTACTAAACAAATACGTTTAAAGAAAAGGATTAGATATGTATTAAAAGTATTTTTCACGTTTATTTTATTTTACCATACTAATTTATTTGAATCCTTTCATGGTTTCAAATGAATTTTTGACTACTTTCCTTCTAGATATTTTAGTGCAGTGGGTTAAAAACTTACAACGTATTTAAAACAGAACGAAACTTTTGGGTTTTTATATGAATTAAATTTAA
>NW_020438896.1:434166-436061 GCF_000699045.2 Agrilus planipennis
ACCAAAACCTTAGATAGAGCATAGAAGTGACTTCTTTTTATTGAAGGCGACTCGACTCTGCGCTATCCTCTGCTTTATATACCTACTACTTCTTCCGTCTTGACTTATCTGACTTCCTAGATACCTAAAATCAGCAACTTCTAATTGTTCATCTCCTATCTTTATATTCACTCTTTCCCTACTTTTTCTTCCCTTGCATACCAGTATTTTTGTTTTAATTTTATTTATTTTCATACAGGACTGTTTTGTCAATACAGCTTCCATTTTATTTAAAACTATCTCTAACTGCTCCTTGCTAGATGCTAATACTGTTATATCATCTGCAAATCTAAGCATACTAATCTAAAATTGTTTTTATATTTTTAATAATTAAAACGATTAAATCATAAATATTTGTCGCCTAGTGGCAGAAATATTTTTGGAAAAAGTACTTCAAAATCAATATATTGTTGCCCAAGGACAGATGGATACCGTTGTCGATGATGCACAACACTTACATTCCAAAAATGCCGAAAACTCACACAATAATCCAATCCTTCAGGCATCATAGCACTTATTCCCATTAAATATCAATAAGGGAAACCTTTTCCACTATAACCTAACATAAACTCTTGCTTCCTAGCACTTCATACATTTGAATCTGGGTTTCTCCATACAGCCATTACCATACCCTATCCATAATCGCACGACGACTGAATAGTGACATTTAAACACGTCAAGAGGTTGGTAATTTTCAATTTTTCAATTCCGATTAAGCTACAACATCCTGGATATCTAAAGTAGGTCTAAGGCATAATTTCGTCCTTGAGCTAAACGTTCAAATAGTCAGTTAGTTGTGGATTGTCTTAATTATCGACGAAGTATTGCACAAATTGTCATTATCATGAGAAACCTACCAATATATGCTAAAAACACAGTGCAGCTGCATTTTGACTGAGTGATTTGGCAATTAAAATACAAAAAACGAGAGTCCTTTGGGTATTTCTATTTTCATACTCAAAGTAACGTTAGGTAATGCACTAGTACATGAAGGACAACAACTAAGTATAATGTTTGTGCAGTTTCATTGCCGGAGTAGTTTTCTAAAAGGCAGAGAAAAATTTTAATACGTTAGCAGTCCATTGCCGATCCCTTTAAAGTACGCGAGTTCGTGAAATCTGATACGTTCTTTGGTGCGTGCCTTTCGCCTGTTAAAAACGCCAACATATGTGAAAAGTGACTACGACAAAGACTAGTTACGCGAATATGTGCGCGCGAACATGTTTTATATTTTTTATGGTTCGTAAAACCGCAGTAAAGGCAACGATTAGGCACAGTTTGCAACCATCCGCCTTTTGTTATTAAAACTACACAAATATGTATCACACTGTCGCGTCGTTCGACAACGACGACGCCGGCGTCGACATAGATCGTTTAGTTACAATCCGTTCGTTTCCTGGCAATATTTCAAAGTTTCGATACGCAACATCAACTGGCATTTTTAAGTGCTATTGCTATTTAACGGCCACGTACTTTACATTTTCTAAAATAGTTTAAAACATAAACACAACTGAAACAATGTCTACACATACGCATATGTCACCTAGGTACTATAAAAACCATATTTTTTTCGAAAGTTTTGCATAATTTACACACTCATGCAGTCCAATGTTCGCATACCTCTAAGCCGAATTTCCATCTAGCTCAAACCCGAGTAGAATTTATTTTTGGGAACCGGTTGGGTCCGGATTGGGTTTTCACAAATTCAAATGGGGTCTCAAATGGGATACCCAACCGGTTCCCTATTAGAAATGTAACGCCTTCCCCACCTGGGACCCGGTAGGGAAAGCCCTAATTGGAAAATTTAAGGAAATTCCAAATCAATTTTTATTTTTAAATGTATTGAAAATTTAATA
>NW_020438896.1:436534-449681 GCF_000699045.2 Agrilus planipennis
CCCCCACTTGCTCTTCAAAATGTTTTCTTGGGTTACAATAAAATAAGTCTAAGATATAGTTAGGGAAATCCCAATTGGGTCCCAATGAATACTTTCCAATAAATGGTCAACTGTTACATGAAAGTATAAAAAATAATTATTAATAGGATAGAATAAATAAAATAACTATTTTATCATCATCATAAGGTCGTCAGTCCTAAGACTGGTTGGACACGTACCTCCACTCTTTCCTATCCTGAGCTAAACTAAACAATTACTAATTACTCTTCAATAAGATTGTAGTTGGGAAGTGCAGTTTGGGAAAAGTTTGGGATTGCCCTAAAATACGCAGATCAAAATTCATTGGGCATAGGTGGGAAATGCCCAATAGGGACCCAATTGGAATTTGGAATTCCCAAAATAAATTCTACTCAGGAAGTATTCCACTATATTCTATTTCGAACGCTTTTTGTGGTGTTTAATATTCCCATTGTATGTAATGGAGTTTTCAACAATTGGCATAATCACGAAAGTTATTTTAAAGGATTATTTTTTTGGCAGCCAAAAAAATTAATATATTATACCAAAAATTAGAAAATAAGAGTTGGACAGCTGAAAAAGGCAAATGTCATAGAAGTAAGTAAAGTAAGTAAGCGTAAAATAGCAAGTATCAGTAAATGACCAAGTTGTATCAGAATCTTTGGTTCTTCACAAGTCATTTATGTCTTAAAGTACCTAGTTAATAAGAACTCAGTTAGAGTGTTACTTCACTCCAAGAATGTCTGTTACATAAGAAATAAGCGTTACTAGATTATACTCACGACTGATTTAAGAATTTCAGAAAAAATATTCCAAAGAGCCTCATTATTTTCTAAATAAAAGATACGAATATAATATTAACATTATGACATAGAAACATTCAACGATCTTACCTTACATTTTAGCGAAATGTCAAAAAGTAATAATTCTTCAATTCCCAATATGACAGGTTCACTATAAAACGATGGCAGCGGAAAATAAAGAGATACCTGTACGCTGTTATTTTTTTGTTTTTCGACGTTTCGTTGTCGATCACACCAGATAACTTTAGGTTTCAGCTTATGAATATCGAAAGGACCGTCATGAGGTACCACATAATAAGGAAGAAATATTAAAATACAAATCGATGCCGTGTAAAGCCAGAGCTCTGAATTTCAATGTAAAAAGCACCCGCTATTAATTTTCATTTATTTTTATCGCAAGCGCTTTAAATTCCATGAGTTTGCATTTTCTATTGTTATCATCTCTTTAACTCCTTCTATATTCAGATATTAGGTATTTTCTTAACAAATAATAGATAATTTAAAGGGTGGTTTTTATTTTAGAGAAACTACCTACAACTGAATAGAAATAATCTCATAAAAACCAGAATAAGGTAACTCCTAATCTTTGAGTTTTAATTAGACTCTACAATTGTTTAGACATAATATAATCCCTTTATCAAGAGTACAAATAATAAATACAATTGTAAATTCCAATTAAAACTATTTTTGAAACAATAAAAAGGCTATTTTCTCTTTTATCTCATAAGATACCGCACCAGTGGAAAGGACAATACTGCAGTAGTAATAACGTTCCAGATCATTCAAGGAAACTGCTAAAAAAATACTCAAAGTACCTCCATACTATACAATTGACTGTAGAAAATAATAGATATAACATCTTGAGACACCTGCTATACGATATCTTCATGTTTGAATTAAAAGAAATACTTCACAACAAAGACTTCCTCAGTAACAGATCTGGCTGTAACAACCTAATAAGAATGTCTGTGATATCTGCGGTCTGCAGTCTTTTGCGTTTGCGTATCTAAGCAAATTAGGTTATGATCATGCTTTGACGTTATGAACGTCTGACCGATTCGACAAAATACACAAAATATCTAATAAAACTTACCGATTGATGACATAATTTACAGTGCATCTAAGCAGCTAATTATATTCTTCAACAATTCACCAACAACAATATTACTAACCGTTCAGAAAGTACATGTTAATAGATAAAAAACGTAATAAAGAGTTCGTGACACAATGATACCGAGACACACTGAAACTGACAGAGTTGCAAACTTACAGACGGCAATCCATTACTGGATCGGTGTGAATTTCTAAGCCAGCGTTGTTTTTAAGATTCGTGCTCTATTTCACCGATCGAATAGAAAAATATGACGTTGACAACCTGTTAGGTAGAAAACTATTCCTAAAAATTTAAACAGTAATAAGTCAAAATAGAGTCAAAGCAAAAACAAATTAATGTAATGTAATGTAATTACAGGCCATAAAATTACATAGATTATAATTTTACGAAAAGAAATATTATTTTAAAAAATCATATCATTCAATTTCCCACAAAGAAAAAAACAAAAGGTTTATAATTTATGACATAAAAATCCAAAAAAAGAATGTATATTTTCATCTTTATAATAAGAGGTTAAACTAAATTGAATTTTTCTAGTTAAGACAAAAAAGAATTTAACCGAAATAAAATGTAGACTTTACGCTAGAATTTACCTATGATGGATATTATCTATGTGAGTATAGAAACTGCAGGTAGGTACAAAAAGGTAAAGGAAATTTTTTTTTCCTTTCGAAATGAGAATTACATTGTACCAATTTTGATTTAATTTTTGTAAGTCGAGTTCATATTTGAAATTGGAAGCACAAAATAATTGCAAATAACTACTACAGCTGAAACCAGTTTTCGTGACAATAATTTTTGCAGTTTAATGAATTATTGAAATAATGGAGACTATTTTCTCTAAAAATGCAAATATTTAATGTAACAGACACATGAAAATTTTAGACGGTTATTATTTAAGGGCTTGTATTTAGTATTTAAATATGAGGGGTCTCTGTATTTGAAAATAAACGATGTAATTTAAATAGATACAAATAGTATTTAAATCGTGTTGCAACTCTTTCGGATTGTACCAAATTTATGTTGAGATCCAGGTTGAAATACAACAAAAAAACTGACAGAACCTTATATGTAATACTTTTAACACAATATAAATTACAACAATAATCAGGCAGTATGCTTACAAAGAGTATTGGATCTGATGTTCATAAGTTGAGGTTATTATTAAAATCTAATCTAATTATTAAGAAGAAACCTTTTTATATAAATATTGGTTACACCCTTATAGCTGTAAGTCAGAGATTAGTTCCTCCTCTTCGTCTACGTGCTAATTCTAAGCAAAATATGTTTACAATAAGCTGTCCGATGTGCGAAATATGATTACAGTAATTTGAGTAGGTACTTCTTGACATAAGACATTATTTAGTAGATTCGGTAATTTCAGAACATGACAGAAAACATTATTTATTAGATTTGGTAATTTGAGTATTAAACAGAATATATTCAGGTTGTATCTTAATATACCAGGGTTGATTCTAACAATGGTAGAAGTCAGTATTTAACAAACAAAGTAACTAACTTTGCATAACTAGTAAGAAATTAAGGTACATTGACCGTTTATTACCTTGATACTGACTATGCTTAGTATTTTTATAAGCACTAACCATAGATTTAAATGTGTCAACCATTTAATTTGTTACCCAATTTCAATGATAATATCAAATATCTACCTATATTTTTAATTTCATCTTTTAAAACAGTTTCCAATAAAGTTGATTTGTCCTATCATCCTCAGTTGAGATAAAGACGTCGGTATTTGCCACAACATTCCGAGCAGTATTTTGTGCCCCTGAAGCCCTTTGCCGCTTCAAAAATTTTGCGGCTAAGCTTTTGTGTCATTTACTTGCGACAAATGTTCAAGGTTTATAGTCGTCATTCGGAAATAACAGTATTTTTTGGTAAAAGGTAGAAGGCAAGGGGTAATAAAAAGAACTTTTATTATCAAAGTTCTTGAAATTTTTGTAACAAGTGGTCCTTTTCGTAGAAAGGAAAGAATGCTAAACCCTATTACCTTCAGTAGTTTTACAGACAAAATTGGAATCGAAAAAAACGATTAATAATCACGCCCGTTTCATCGATGTGGAAATGACAATTGCACATCTTTTTTAGTTCAGATAAAAAAAGAGCTGTTACTTTATGCAATAATTTGTTAGGATACGGTAGATTAGGGCGCCTAATGAGGTAATTTTATACTTTCGCGGTCCCCTCGTTTTTTGGCTGTAGCAAATCGAAAAATCATCCGATTTCGATGAATTTTTTTTTTAAAATGTTTGTTTTTACGGCGGATTTATGAAAAAAAATATGGGAAATATCTCACCTGGAGATTTCATATAGTTTTATGAATTTAAATGTGATCATAAACGCACTTCNTAAGGTAACGTCATAGTCATCCTTATGTACATGTTCCTGTTTGTTTCAGGTGTAATATCTGCCGGGGTCTCGGTGCCAGTACAGATTCCCAGTCAGGGTCCCGATCTCACCTCGAACCTGGCCACCAATTACTGGCCTCGCGTCACCAATGCATATACATCTTCAAGCACCCTGCCGTATATTACCTATATTAGTTCAATAACTATGCTTTATTATTATTTCCGCACCCAATATATATATATATCAAAATGATCAGCATATTCATCTCTACAACATACTAAAAATTCGGTAATTTTATACTTTCACGGTTCCCTCGTTTTTTGGATCTAGAAAATCGAAAAATCATCCGATTTCGATGAATTTTTTTTTAAAATGTTTGTTTTTACGGCGGATTTATGAAAAAAAATATGGGAAATATCTCACCTGGAGATTTCATATAGTTTTATGAATTTAAATGTGATCATAAACGCACTTCTTCGCATATAATCGTTATGCGTTGACAACGTTATTATTTGGTTACGTAGATTCATGACAGATTGGAATTTATTTATTGTCCCTGCCCGCCGGGGACGGGTTGATATCTTAGTGTATTTTATTCATAGAAAGCATTAGTTTGATACATTTTCTGGTGCAACATCGGAATTTTATACAATTCCTAGGAAATGTACTTATACACTTCCCAGGATATATGTACTGTATTAAAAAATCTTTGAAACAATATTTTATACGTTTCCTTAATAGCCTCGGAATTGTATACAATTCCCAGATTTCATACATTTCCGGTAACATATACACTGCGTGTATATCAATAATTTCATTTAATGATTTGTGGTAACCAATGAATGTAGTGCATTTATAAAAGGAAAATCCATCCACGAAAACAGTGCATNTACCAAAACCTTAGATAGCCTGCGGATTATGTTTAACAAGGCTACTCTTCAATGGAATGGCTTTAAGATATCATTTACATACAGCCATAAATTCCGTAGGTAGTTAATATTTGTCATCGTAAGTTTTACAACTTCGTTCCATATTCCACGTTCTGTAGGCATAAATTATATGTACATGTACATTTAAAGGTTTGAAATTCTAGTATTACCTTGTTATTAATGGAAATCGACGATAAAAAAAGAATCTGCCTCGTTTGGTTTTACAGTAAAATGTAAATGTAGTTCATTGTTCTTTACCAAATGGAAGGAAATTGAATAGATTTAGCCAGACCATAAGTAAAAATAAACATGAATGAATGGATATATTAAAAAAATATCATAAAGATGGTAGACCAAAATTCGCATAATAGCTTAATTTTGGAAATAAAATGGGGAAAATGAAATTTTATCTAAGATTGTTTTGATCGCGTGTTAGAATTTTCCAATAAAGAAATTGTTCCATTAAAAAAATACTGTTAATAAATTTTAAGAATCCTAATACACAATGATATCTCAAAATTTAATAATTCATAATTATTATGAAGTGAAGTGACATAGATATAGTAAATAAAAAAAATGACTATTTAGCCGATGTTGAAATATATTTCATCATCATAAGTTCGTCTTATTGACTTCCATATAGTCCTCTGTTCTTATATTCTTTCTAATATCTCTTCATTTCATACCTTCTCTATCCACGGTATCCTCATCATTCGCCTGTAACACCACATTTCGAACGCTTTTAATCTTTTGTTTTCCGCAGTGCTCACGGTCCATGTTTCGCATCCGTACAGCACCACACTCCAAACATACACCTTTAACAACCATTTTTTAATTTCTAAATTAACTGTTCGCGAGCATAGAAGTGACTTCTCTTTATTGAAGGCGACTCAATCCTGCGCTATCCTCTGCTTTATATCCCTACTACTCCTTCCGTCCTGCCTTATCTGACTTCCTAAAAACATAAAATCAGCCACTTCCTCTAATTTTTCGTCTCCTATCTTTATATTCGCTCTTTCCCTACTTTTTCTTCGCTTGCATCCAGTATTTTTGTTTTACTTTTATTTATTTTCATACAATAGTGTTTTGTCAATACCGCTTCCATTTTATTTAAAGCTATCTCTAACTCCTCCTTGCTAGGTGCTAATACTGCTATATCATCTGCAAATCTAAGCATACTAATCTTTTGCCCCTGTATATCTATCCCTACAGTAGTACTGTCTTTAATGATGTTGATCGCGTCTTCGATGTACAGATACAAAGTAGCGGTGACAATGTGAATCCCTGTCTGACTCCCTAATATTTACTTCTCTACATTGCAGCCCTAGTTCTATAACTGCCTATTGCTCTTTATACAAACTAAGTATCACTCTTCTGTCTCTGCAACTGATCCCTACAAGTATATTTAACACCTTGTCCAAATCTACAAATCCTGTGTAAGCTTTCTTTCCTATTTCTATCGTCTTCTCTATTGTTGCCCGTAAAGCTAGACTGGTTTCCTGCGTTCCTCTGTTTCTTCTAAACCCAAATTGATCTTCCCCTTATAGTTCTTCCGCCTTTTTTTCCATTCTCCTCTGTACAATTCTAGTTAAAATTTTTGACGCATGGGAAGTTAAGCTACTTGTTCTAAATGTCTGGCACCTATCCTACAGTATATCATATATTTAATACATGTAATGTAACAAATATTAGAATTCATATTTTATTCACGATCAGTCGATTTTGAATTCATTTAAACGTAGATGTTTTAGATTTTCCATATTCTCACGGAGGAAGTCTCATGACTACCTTGTTTTTTGATCGGTAAAACTGTTGCACAAGATTTGTCTCCAAAAACGAAAGAAACATTGGAGATGGTGTGCGGTGGTGTGTGTAGTCCAAGCTGAAATACCTCGCCACCAACAAACCCATTTTAAACGCAATGGACGCCTCGCGTATATAAATTAACCGGTTTGTAATTTATTTCGAGAGGGTTTTAACTTGCCAAGTCTCGGGCCTCTTGATTAATCTACATAAACGTGGGTCTTGGAGAACTACTACAGCATCGGCTCCGCAGTAGAGAGAAAAATAAATTGAAGCTCGTAAATATTATGATAAATCACCTTAAGCCGAATCTGCATGGTACCAAAATGAACGAAAATAATCTTGGCGCATTCAAAATTATATTGGGGTTCGTTCGTTTACTGTTTTCTTTTCCCCGTTCAACTGCGGTACAGTAATTGATGGTGACTCAAGCCGCATGAATTTTTCAATCATATTTATTTCCCTCTTATTTTTACTTTTTAAAATTAGTGCACAAGTCAATTAGGCAGGTACAATGGGCAATTTAATTCAGCTACATATAATAATTAGAAGAGCGTGAATTAAACGCTAGAACTCTTGATTATGCAGGTTTAAGATTTTGCATCATACAAATAATTTTTAACGCAATTTTAAAAGTATTTTTCATGGAATTTTTAGACTTCAGTTTACTTTCCGATTACATCATGACTAGAAACGAATTGTTCCAAAAATCTACTCAATTACACTAACAATTTTAAAAAAAACCTTCAGGTAAGAAGTAAGAGAGCAAACACCTTGGCACTGTTTTCTTGAAAAAATCGAAGATTTATTAGGGGATCGTCAATGTAATGTTTCAGAAGACCTTCGATCGTGTTCGACGGTAAAGGGTTTACGACCCCCGCAATATTTCTTCTAACAATCACGCAAGACTTCAACCCTTCTTTAGATGGTAATAAAAACGATTGACGATCGAGGTCATGGTGGTAGTCTTTTTTTCAACGCAATTATTTCTGCGGGAACCTAGCAACCCTTTTTAAGCAGGTAATACGCTAAGGGTGCACGAAACTATGAAAGGATAGTTCTCTTCGGGCGTGCAATGTGATGACAACTTACTTACATGTACTGTGCTTGGACTTAAATTTTATTTATCTCAAAAATCAATTTACAATTAATGAACATATTAAAAGTGTACGTGTGGAGCACGATTCTGTATGGGTGCCATGGCTAAAATGAGTAGAAAACAATAAGAAGTAGACAAGATAGGTTTGCAGGACATCTTCTCTGACATGGTCTAGTTAGAGTTAAGTATATTAAAAGTAGAAACCGGAGTGAAGAGGGGCAGACGTAGGCCTAAAAGAGAAGATTGACTCAAGATTGGAAGTGGTGGAGGCGAACTTTCAGCCAATGTTCAGGCTGAAGATCCTTGATGATGATGATGATGACTATATTTTTTAATAAGTAAGTCAATAACACAATATTTATTAAACAAGTTGAGATGTAAGACGACAATTTAAAGAAATAACAGCACACACTCTGAAAGTTCATAGCATCAACGTAATATAAATAAAAAAATATGATAAGCTTGCTTGAAATTTAGTTATATATGGCATTATTTTCTGTTTGTTTACCACGTGTCGCATGACTTTTTTGAGGAAATTGAATCAATTTTCCAAAAACCTTGGAAATTATGATTAAAATTATTTTTGGCTATCAATGTTTTGGAGGCACGTATACAAATAAAAAAAACAAAAACAACCCCGCATTGATCCGCTATTCGAAACAAAAATTCTATTTCTAATGTAGATATGTCTTATCGGAAATGTATGAAATCTAGGAATTGTATATTGTACAATTCCTACGAAATGTGTACAATTCCGAGGCTATTTAGGAAATGTATAGAATATTGTTTCAAAGATTTTGTAATACACACATATCCTGTGAAATCTATATATATTTCCTAGGAATTATATGAAATTCCGATATTGTACTAGGAAATGTATAAAACTAATGCTTTCTGTGAATAAAATACTTTAAACATATCAATCCGGACAGGGACATTAAATGAACTCCAATCTGTCATGATTAATTAAGCATACTTATTGAACGTTGAAAAACAATAATTGGCGGCCTATGACCAAAAAATAGGCAATAATATGGCAGGCTGCTCGGAGATGTATATGCATTGGTGACGTCATTGTCTAGTTAGGTAGATTTATTTAATTCTCCTGCCGCCTAGAGGTGGGCTGATATGTTAGACTATTCTATTCACAGAAAGCATTAGTTTTATACATTTCCTAGTACAATATCGGAATTTCATACAATTCCTAGGTTTCATATATTTCCGGTAATATATATATAACTCGTGGTTAGGGATGATCGAATAAAAAGTATCGATGTACGATAAATATCGATTAAAAAACATCGATATGTCTAAAAACATCGATGTTTTCGGTAACAAATAAAACTGTTTATTATATTTATGAAATGTGTTTATTGTTATTGAAATTACAAAAGTTAAAGAAAAAAAATATCAAAACATCGATATTTTCCAGCTTAATATCGACGTTTATTCACCATTGATAAATATTGAGCATCCCTAAAATAACTTGATATCGAACACATCGACGTTTTCCAGCTGAACATCGATGTTAATTCACTATCGATGAATATCGATCATCTCTACTCGTGGTTTTATTTTAATGACATGTACATGGGTACCTATACTATGCCATGTTCAATTGAATATCTTGTCAGTATTTTGTAGGTGTCCCTTTATGATCATTTCCTTTCTTAGCCAGTATATAAAATACTGAATAGAATTGGCTTCTTGCTGTATGTACCGACAAATATAATCATTCAACAGTGACATTAATTACGGCTGTTAAAGTCGTAAAGCGCCTAATGTAAAACTTACAGAACTGCAATAAACATTTTAATTGTTACTAGCCGAAGCCGGTCAAGCAATTGACTTGTATGTACAAGAAGTTCGTGGTCATATTATGTATGTTGCATTCAGATTGATATATAGACATGTATTTATAATCTTAACAACAAAAGGCTATCGGACTTGACATTGTATATTAAATGATATTAACATAACAATAAATTGAAAGAAAATACTCTACAAGAATGTCCTTTAGAAAGAGTTCTCATTAAAATTGTTTCACTTGAGTCGGAAGTATACTTCTTAGGGAATGTTATTATTCTAATACTAAATTTATGCATATATCTAGAAATAATTATCTTACAAATAATTAGTCATGTTATAAGTAGTTTATGTAATTAGACGTTTTTTTTTAATGTTTTGACGCATCAAAATTTTACGTTTCTAAAATAACGGTCTACATTAAAGGTATTGATTATAACAATGAAATTTAATTTTCGGCGGAATCCCTCAAAAAGTCGAAGGTAGATACTATTTTTTTTTACCTATAGGTGAGTATGCCATTTCTTGTGAAATCACAAATATGCTCATTTTTAGGGTAATGCAAACCTAGATACTGTTTTTTATCGAATAAATTTTGAAAATTGGAAAGATAGTGAAATATTAATTTTGTTTTTATATTACAGTAAATGCTTGTACATAAAAAATTAATTAGCCATTCAAAATTTCACTTCGAAATATGAGTTCTTATAATAGTTCTTAAAAATTGCTCAGGAATTTTGAAAATTTTAAGGCAATTGTTTTTTTATTAATAAAAAGGTTCTTTTTTTGCAGTTGTCAAAAAGGTTTTTAAACTATTAATTAGTGTGAATAAAATTTAAACTTAAATGAAATTGTGATTGGGCTACCTTAATTTTTTATGTAGGCATATAGGATACCTACATGGTAAAGGAATAAAACAAATAAATAAAAAAACATTTTTTTAATTATCTTTCCAATTAATGGTTTATCTTTCAACTGGGTTTATTCGTTTTAATTGTTTTGAAAGCGTCCTTAATATAATAGATTTTTACGCGAGATCGATGAAAAAATTCGGTCTTTTACGCAAAAATTACAATTTTCATTGTAAATGAGTGAATTTGCCGTAGAAATAGTAGAATTTTTAAAGTAACTTGTAATAATCTCCATTTTGACATGTTTCTTTAAAAATCTACCTAGTAAATTTATTTCTGCTGGGATTTTATTTTAATAAATTCGGCCCGAGATAAAAATGTTCAGTCTCTCAGAGTCTCTGAAAGCGAGACTCGAGTTTCCGTCTTTCATCGAGTCTCTCTGGTGTCGCTGAGACTGTCAAAAAAACTGTTTAGCGTCTCTGAACGAGAGACTCGAATCTCTCAATAAGTGGTGTCTCGATAGACATGGTTAAAGTTTTCTATGTTCAACATATTTCAGAGATTCCAGTCTTTCTACGAGAGACTCGAGTCTCAATTTTTCAGTTTTATTCATTCAGTCTCTCTGTGAGAGACTCGAATCTCTGAATTAACAATTTTATCGTTCCAGTCTCTCTTAAAAGACTTTGAGAGATCCATAAAAACATCTAGGCAATAACTGAGAGACGCTGAAAGACTCTGAGAGAGTAGAGAGACTGACAATTTTTGTCTTGGGGGGTCCGAATTGTTATTTTTATTATTTTCGTTTTTCATTTTCTCCGTGTAATGTTCATACCTACAGCTATGTAGGTATATTAATAAATGAGAGAGGGAGAGACAGGAAGTTTTCCAATAATAAATATTTTCTACAGCTTCCTAGTTTTCAAACTTGCCTTTCGGTTAAAGGTTAATTAAGATTTAAATAATGCCTAACATATACGTATTCTGCGTATTCGTGAAGGCTAGATATAACAATATCATTTTCATAGGCTCTCTCGAAATTTCAATTAAGTAACTGTACTTAACGCGACAGATGCCATTGAGGCGAACAACTCAATTAGTGGATGAATTTAATTTACTGCGAAAGTTCTCAAGGAAATCGAAATGGTTTGGAGAAACTTCTGCGATTGGTTTAAGCACCCTCTTGATTTTCCGTGTGACTCGCTTTTCACCCTGTTAAACAAGAACGACGGGGTTTGCAACGCTGCCAAAACGCATACACCTTTTGTATTACACCCAGTAGAAGTGTATATTTTAAGAAAAAAAAAATATATTTCTTTATGATATAAACTTTTCTAAAAATGAGGACAACATCAACGTATGAAATCGTATGACATTGTTAGTTACTTAGTGGATTAATATGCAATATTAATTTGAAATAATTTTTCTATTTATTATTTACCCACTACAAACTACCTAAAAAATTAATGAGGGAAAAACTGTTGCTGTTGCTACACCTCCGCCGGGAATCGAACCTGGGACCTTTGGCTTTACGCACCAATGTTCTACCGCTAAACTACGAGAGGTGACAACAACAACCACGACCAACCGACGTACAAGGTTAACGATCCGTCGATCAACGTATTTTCTGGCATTGATATCTAACTAACGTTATTATCTTTTATATTTTAAAATCTTTTGTTTACCATCATCGACTGGTTGGACACGCACCTCCATTCTTTCCCATCCTCAGTTAATCTTCGCATTTCCCTAATACTAGAACATCCCACATCCTTAACTATTTGCGAACAGTAATCTAATCTACGTCTACCTCTACCCCTCCTAACTTCTGTTTCTGCTTCTATTATGTCTCTGACTACTCCTTCATGCCTGATGATTTCTTCCTTCTTGTGTACCTACTATTTATTAAATTTTCAATTACTTGTGATTCCTGAAATGAACTATTTAAATACGTTTTGAAACACGATGTTTTCGAGTCAATTATTAAAATCAAATGAGTGGTTTATTTACAAATCGTCATATTGTGTAATGGTTAATGTAATTTAGTAGCGAATATAATTACTGTGGGATGGGTAAATTAATTCCTCTATGATATAAACTTTTCAACATCAATTTAATTTATTGCATAGATATCTAACTACTTTTATTATCTTTTATATTTTAAAATCTTGGGTCTACCATCGTCGAATGTTCCTGCAGCGAGAAAAATTGTTTTCGTGGTACAGATGCCCATAGAAATTTGGGATATAAATTACAGACTTGTTTGGAAATGCTTAAAAGCCCTAACAAACCCTACTTCACACTATAATCACTCCTCGAATTTCTTATTTGAAGATTATCATAACAATGAAATTTAA
>NW_020438896.1:450688-462017 GCF_000699045.2 Agrilus planipennis
ACCAATTTTCTGTTCTTAAAATTTAGGGAGCTAACGGTTCTTCTTGCCCTAAAATATGATCAGTGAGTATTAAAAACTCTGCTTCTTATTTAACCTGTTGTGTTTTCTGAAAAGGGGGATATGTCAGTACTGTTAAGAAATCTACGCACTATTCCGCATGTATCAAGGATTACCGATTTCTGTAGACTTATGTACGTAAACTTATGCAGTTTCAACTCGGCTAGGCTAGCGTGTAATGTTTTAGGTATAACGCCTATTGATGATATTATTATTGGAATAATTCGAACTGTGTTCTGATTCCACATGTCTTTTATTTCATCTGCTAATGGAATATATTTTTGAATTTTCTCAATATGTTTTTGTTTAAGATTTTCAGTGTTTGGTACTGCAACATCTATTAGATAGGTCGTTTTAGTGTCTTTGATGGTCAGTGTGATATCAGGTCTGTTATGATTAACTGTTTTATCTGTAATTACGTCTCTATCCCAATATAACTTGGCTAAGTGGTTTTCTAACACATTTTGTGGTTTGTATTTGCTCTATCTGATCTATGAGTTTAAACTTTTTGGCTAACAGCGAGTGTATCTGTTTAGCAACATTATTATGCCTGTCGAGGTATTGTCGGCTAGCTAAAAATGAGCAATCCCCAGTGATGTGGTCAATTTATTATTATTATTAATATAGAGTTTTAGCAGATATGGCTAACAATTATTTATTAATCAATTAAAAGAAGAGTAGCTCAAATCATTCCCAAAAGCTTCCGCTTCATCATGGTTTAGTGCCAATGAAATTGGTTCAACCTATTTGAAGATTCATGAACATCTACACAATCATATCCGAGACCATCATTAACTTTACAACTTACCTTGAAAAAAACTTAAACTAAGAGGCGAAATATTGGTTGTTGGATGTGAAAATAAAGTCCCAAGGGATAAAAGTATAAGATATTGGGAATGCATTACATAATTGGTGTGGTAAGAAAATATGCGTCTATAAAAGAAACAATTGAAAAAAATGAGATGATATACGCCCCTCCTACTGTTGTAATAGGTGCCTATATAATAAATGTTACCCTACGGACATTACTGTTATGCACTAATCCGGAATCAAGTTTTTTTATTATGTTATACAACCATTTTGAAAATGATCCCAAACCCCATGTAAAATGACTCACCTGCTCAAAGCGAAGGCTTTCCCACAGGATATCTCGCTGCTTATCCACTTCCATGGATTATTATTATGGGTCACCCCTGCGGCCATGCCACTTCGACCCTCATGTCGTATATTTGAGAAGATTAGTACACATAACGCTTTAGTAATACGTGCCCTGCCCGTTGCGTTGTAACAGAAGCAAACACTTCCATATAATTTGCCCGTGTATGCGCAATAATGATTATGGTATCGCATAAATGCAGAAGTTGGATTTACTATACAGAGTGAATATTGCAGGATGATCATTCAGAAACAGCGAAAGGAATTAACAAATATGTACACATGCGAAATAAGAATACTAAAATAACTGATATTTTTATTCTTTAGTCTATTCAACAAGGAATGAACGTATTATATCCGTATAGAAGCACGAGTGTAGGTTGTAGGATTATCAGGCGATTGATGAGACCTTTGGTTTATGAAATTATATATCTTCTTTTGCCTATTGATATACATCATCATTATAAGGTAGTCAGATGATGTATATTGATACACATACACGTAAAAAAATAATTAAGTTTTCTGAGGTATGAAAATCTATAACTAAGGTGTAGTGAGTCCTGGATATGACTCTTGATAATACCTTATAAGGTAAAAAACGGATATAGAGAAAAATAAAAATTTGTAGCAGGTACCTCTACTTATTCAAAAGTTTGCCTAGGCATATATTATCATTTTTAAAAATATTACACGAAGAGCTGACATACTCAGTATTCCTAAATGTACGAGGGTGGATTGATAAGTTTCCGGCCTAACCAAGAGATGACGCCACTAGGCCTACCTTGAGGTGACATTCTATAGTACCATCCTTGGATAGCTTGTAGCTATAGTTTCAGCCNAAACTTAAACTAAGAGGCGAAATATTGGTTGTTGGATGTGAAAATAAAGTCCCAAGGGATAAAAGTATAAGATATTGGGAATGCATTACATAATTGGTGTGGTAAGAAAATATGCGTCTATAAAAGAAACAATTGAAAAAAATGAGATGATATACGCCCCTCCTACTGTTGTAATAGGTGCCTATATAATAAATGTTACCCTACGGACATTACTGTTATGCACTAATCCGGAATCAAGTTTTTTTATTATGTTATACAACCATTTTGAAAATGATCCCAAACCCCATGTAAAATGACTCACCTGCTCAAAGCGAAGGCTTTCCCACAGGATATCTCGCTGCTTATCCACTTCCATGGATTATTATTATGGGTCACCCCTGCGGCCATGCCACTTCGACCCTCATGTCGTATATTTGAGAAGATTAGTACACATAACGCTTTAGTAATACGTGCCCTGCCCGTTGCGTTGTAACAGAAGCAAACACTTCCATATAATTTGCCCGTGTATGCGCAATAATGATTATGGTATCGCATAAATGCAGAAGTTGGATTTACTATACAGAGTGAATATTGCAGGATGATCATTCAGAAACAGCGAAAGGAATTAACAAATATGTACACATGCGAAATAAGAATACTAAAATAACTGATATTTTTATTCTTTAGTCTATTCAACAAGGAATGAACGTATTATATCCGTATAGAAGCACGAGTGTAGGTTGTAGGATTATCAGGCGATTGATGAGACCTTTGGTTTATGAAATTATATATCTTCTTTTGCCTATTGATATACATCATCATTATAAGGTAGTCAGATGATGTATATTGATACACATACACGTAAAAAAATAATTAAGTTTTCTGAGGTATGAAAATCTATAACTAAGGTGTAGTGAGTCCTGGATATGACTCTTGATAATACCTTATAAGGTAAAAAACGGATATAGAGAAAAATAAAAATTTGTAGCAGGTACCTTTACTTATTCAAAAGTTTGCCTAGGCATATATTATCATTTTTAAAAATATTACACGAAGAGCTGACATACTCAGTATTCCTAAATGTATTTTCTAAATGTTACGGAAATACAAACAATTCTTTTTTTAAAAGTTTTATGGAAAATGTTCGAGTACCTACTTGTGTACATATTGGTTGGTTATGCATCCCGAGTTAGGCGCAGTGCCTCGTTGTTATCGCCGTGAAACTGCCCTTTAAGGATCACAAAGGGCATAAAACGCCTTGCCTCCTTCGTATGGAATCACTTAAGTGGATGCACTTTAAAAGAATTTTGGAGGAAACAATTGAATTATACCAGTTGATGATAATTTTCAGGTATGACTTACCAACAGAAAACTATAAGCTTGTTTAAAAACCGTTCCTATGTTTAATGTGTGCTTAATTGAAGTCTCAGAAGGTAGATGATGGGATTGCTTACTTCTTTGTGCGATTATATATCTGGTAGGTTTGCTTCATGTGGAAAAACTTATAAGGCATACTTCACATAAGCATAGTTGATTTTTTTTTTGTGGAAGTTCTAATGAGGAATCTACGGAAAAATCCTTCTATCGGCATACATCTAATTACCACGTAACGCCCATACGCTGCAGGAAGCATGCCCTATATGAACTGTAGTCGGAATGGGGTTGAACATATACACAACCCTGAATTGTGATATAAATGACTCAATTTTGAGTTATTTTTAAAAAGGTCCAGAATATTTCATTTCATTCGTACGCCATTATCATATGGTTGGACACTCACTTCCACTTTTTTCTATCCTAAACTAATCTTCGCATTTCCCTAATACTAGAACATCCCACATCTTTAATCATTTGTGAACAGTAATCTAATCTATCTTTTACCTCTACTGCTCTTAACTCCTGTTTCTGCTTCTAATATGTCTCTGACAAGTCCTTCATGCCTGAGGAGGTGTTCTACCAATCTATCTCGCCTATTCCTTATTGACTTCCATATAGATGTCTGTTCTCCTATTCCTTCTAATATCTCTTCATTTTTAAACTCCTCTATCCTTGGTATCCTCATCATTCTAAACTACATTTTTTTTTATTTAAATACGTATAGCAAAAAAATTACCCATTTTTCATTGCATATCAACTCATTTATCATTACTAATATTTCACACTATACTATTATATATGTATATTTTATTGGTTAATTACGTCAAATATCAAGAAAATGTTTTTTCACTAAGTAATTTTCAATTACTTGTGATTCCTGAAGTGGGTTATTGAAATACATTTTGAAGCACGATATTTTCGAGTCAATTATTAAAATCAAATAAGTGGTTCATTAACCAATCATCAGATAGTGCCTTGGTAAATGTGATTTAGTATGATTATTGTGGGATAGGTAAATAAACACCCCGTATATTACAATATTCCTAACGCCATAATTTCGGATCACGTAGCATTAGAGATTACGATGCGGGAAACGTAGACTCGGTTCCATGTGGGATTCCGGGACGTACGTCCCAGACGACCGATGACCGTAAAGTCGATGGGGACTCCACGGGGGACGAGACGGACACGAGGGGGTGTCCAAGGGGAGGGACGGGCGACGGAAGGGAAGAAGATAACGATGTCTGCAAAACGACCGTTGCACAAACATGCATAAAGTTATACGTGTGTTATTCTACGTGTTATTAAGTACATATACAGAATATTCTTGTCCTTTTCTTCCCTTCCGAGGTATTTCACTCTTATGGAAATGCACAATAATGGCTAATGGCGGATGTATTGTTTAGGAATACGCTTTCAGACAAAAATATGCCTTATTATTAAATTGTACTTTATTACACTTTGGCGTAAATATTCATAAAAAAATACATCGTTTTTTTCTTTAATAAATCCGAACTGAAACTAGTAGATATTTAACTGTTTTTAAAAAACAAATTGTGTTCAATTCGACGCTTACCGTATTCATTTAAATGTGTTGTAGACCAATAATTAATAATTATAAATTTTTTTATATAATTTAAATATAATATTATTTCGATATACTTATTCAGAATTTTCGTTTAATATATTCTTTGTTCGGGTTTCGTTTATTGTTATCATTATCAACATTATTACTTCAGTTAGTCAATTGAAACCGAAAGTTGTTGCATTATTAGGATTTGTTGTCCAATTTTCATGTTGAAGGTGAACAAAGTGTGAGACGAGAAACAGGGTGGATCACGCGTCCATTACTTGAGCTTTGGTTTCTTATTGCATAATAAAAGAAATACTATATAAGGTTTTAACAGTCAAATAGTTAATAGTCAGTCAAACGGTCAATTAGTTATAATATCAGTAATTTTAAGTTGGTTGTGCTTCTGTATAACAAATAAATACCAATTTATGGAGTAAAGTTAAATTTATATTAAAAGTAGTTTTCAATTATCGCAAGAAACACACAAATTAATAAAGAAGCAGAAACACCCTTTGTTTTAACGAGTCGTCTCAACTTGGACGACAACAAATGTATTTACACGTATTACTCTACTATTTCGCGGTCGATTTGCATGGTTCGTTTCTTACTTGAAAGGGAATGCTCCTGAACTCGTTCCATTTAAATTTCAACTTACAATGAATTGGTTCGGTAGCTTTTTCTTCACAAATTAATTAAACTGAGTTAAGTGGCTTCTCGTTGGATTTCTCTCGGCAAATGGTGGAGTTAATATTTATCAGACATTGTTTGTCGTATCAGGCTAGCAGATCGCATATTCAACATCGCATCTAAACAAGAATTATTTCTATAGAACCTATAGATTTCGAGAGGTCGGATAATCTGCTAGAAGATTATACATTTATTTCAGCTGATCTCGGGCTTGGAAAATGATCTAATTAGTTTCATATTTTGTAGCCAATATGTATTATGTAGATAACAAACCGATGACGATGTTTACTTTTTTATTTCGACTTTACATGGCATCGCCTTGAGAATGCAGAAAGGTTAGGTACTTTTCACACACTCAGTCCAACAAGTCGATCGTGACGCTAAAATTCAGCCATTTGGCGAGCAAAAATACACGCGTTCGATGAAAACTTTGAATTTGAATTACTCAACAGTATGCGTTTTCAGTATCTTTAGGTACATTTAAAGGTTTGTGCTATCATTTATTAAGAAAGCCTTCCGGCGATAACTCAAATTAATTATATATGTACATATGTAGGTATTAGGTATAGTTATTTGGCCGTCGACAAGGGAGATTTATACTCAATGTGCCCACTCATGTAAATGGCTCGCGAACCATCATTAGATTTACACCAGTTTTATTTTAATTTTATGAACATCAGATCATTCTATTTATTTGTAATAATTTTATTTTTTTAAATATTTTTTTCCAGTTAAAGTACGTAAAAATGGCTATAGAAGTGTCTCAATATCTTCTTTGCACCCTTATTAGTAGTTATACGCTACAAGGGGGTGAAAGTCATCGTTATCATTCGATTTTGACTATATATTGGTTCAATTTGTCTTTTAATAATTCCTACCCTCAGTCGTTCATACCAGATGTTTACCTATAAAGCTAAACAAGGAAAATTCAGAAAGGGGATTCGTACTGGTACATTTTGCTGATGTTATATATATATGTAACTATAAGTATTTATAAATTCATATGATAGTATATGAGATTATCATAGATAATTTTTAAAATTCTTACTAATACTTATCTCTAGCATTTCGATGTATATCTAATGTATACTTTAAACTATAAACGTCTTTAATGTAAAGGGAAATTGAAAACTTAGGTGTAGTAGTAAACGGGAAAAAAATTAAGGAGATAAATTTAAACTGTATTCGGTGCACTTATTGTGAAATCGTATAAATAAAATTATTAAATGAATAAAAAATTCTAAATGTTTCACTTCGTTAATTTTGATATTGTGCTACGCTTGAAAGATATGTTGAGAACATTAATAAATTAGTGAAACACCTAAGAATTTCCTATTTATTTATTAATTCTAGTAATAAAAAGATTATGTTCTAACTAATTTCGTAATAAGTACATTTATTATGTTGTGTCCAGTAGTTACAAAACATATTTTATTTGACTTACTTTTTCAAAAAATTTTATATTGTTTTTTATCGATTAAATTCATTTACATTTGCACTAAATTTTATTTTTTTTTATATTTACCTACTATATCTGTCACCTTTTAACAAAAAACGCACTTGGCGTGAATAACTAAAAAGAAAGTTCTTCATGAACGATACTGTTCAAAATAATAAGTACTTGTTGTTTCATCTCTTTAACAAAATGCATATTTACATTAATCTTTTCATGTACATATTTCAATACTTTTAATTCGACGATGATATCATGATTTCGTCTTGAATTTGAATTTTCTAGTTATTTATTATGAGGCGACCACTACAATAATATTAAATCATACATTTGCTAGACGGTTCAATTGGCTACATGGAACAACATTAATTAGTTACTGGAGATTCTCCATGTTGTTGNTAATACTTATCTCTAGCATTTCGATGTATATCTAATGTATACTTTAAACTATAAACGTCTTTAATGTAAAGGGAAATTGAAAACTTAGGTGTAGTAGTAAACGGGAAAAAAATTAAGGAGATAAATTTAAACTGTATTCGGTGCACTTATTGTGAAATCGTATAAATAAAATTATTAAATGAATAAAAAATTCTAAATGTTTCACTTCGTTAATTTTGATATTGTGCTACGCTTGAAAGATATGTTGAGAACATTAATAAATTAGTGAAACACCTAAGAATTTCCTATTTATTTATTAATTCTAGTAATAAAAAGATTATGTTCTAACTAATTTCGTAATAAGTACATTTATTATGTTGTGTCCAGTAGTTACAAAACATATTTTATTTGACTTACTTTTTCAAAAAATTTTATATTGTTTTTTATCGATTAAATTCATTTACATTTGCACTAAATTTTATTTTTTTTTATATTTACCTACTATATCTGTCACCTTTTAACAAAAAACGCACTTGGCGTGAATAACTAAAAAGAAAGTTCTTCATGAACGATACTGTTCAAAATAATAAGTACTTGTTGTTTCATCTCTTTAACAAAATGCATATTTACATTAATCTTTTCATGTACATATTTCAATACTTTTAATTCGACGATGATATCATGATTTCGTCTTGAATTTGAATTTTCTAGTTATTTATTATGAGGCGACCACTACAATAATATTAAATCATACATTTGCTAGACGGTTCAATTGGCTACATGGAACAACATTAATTAGTTACTGGAGATTCTCCATGTTGTTGCACTAGTCTCACTTGGTGGTTTTATTCAAAACATCCTTGCATTGTAGTTATGTGTAAAATTGCTGTAGACATATAGGCAGATACAGTGCACATTTCATTTGATAACGCCCGACTACAATCTATAGGTCCCTGACAAAAGAAATTAGCGATTCTAAATTGAGATATATAGACACATGAACAAAGTATATTTCATTTGATGCCGCCCGACTACAATCTATAGGGGCATACCTCACACAACGTGTGGGCCTCGTAAGTTAATGAGGGATGTACCAATAAAACCATTTCTCCGTAGATTCCTCAAGAGGTCCCTCATAAAAGAAATCAGCGATATCGAAGTGAGATATATAGACACATGAACAAAGTATATTTCATTTGACACTCTATAGGGGCATACCTCACGCAACGCGTGGGCCTCGTACGATAAATGAGGAGTGTACCGATAAAAAGAGTTGTCCGTAGATTCCTCAAGAGGTCCCTCTCAAAAGATATCAGCGATATTAAAGTGAGATATATAGAAACAGGAACAATGTACATTTCATTCGATACCGCCCGACTACAATCCATACGAGCATGCCTCACCCAACATCTGAGCGTCGTGCGATAAATGAGTGATGTACCGATAAGACGATTTCTCCGTAGATTCCTCATGTAGTCCCTGACAAAAGAAATCAGCGGTACTGAAGTGAGGTTTGTAAACCTATTTACATTATACAATCTACATTTCATTGGAAACCGCCCGACTGAGCGGGCCTCGTGTGGCAAATGAGAGGTTTTCCGATAAATGGATTTTTCCGTAGATTTCTCATGAACTTTCTCACTAAAGAAGTCAGTGGTACTGAAGTGAGATATCTTTTATGAGGCAAACCTGTTACGTGTGTATATAACCTTATAAAGAAGTGGTCAATTCCACTAACTGCCTTATAGGGATTCAATTAGGCAAACATTAAACACAGGAACTCTTGTCAGCTATATTTGTAGATTTTCCAAATTGGGTAGGCCAAATTTTAAAATTATATATTATAATTAGATCGATTTCCCCGAAATTTTTGTAAAGTGCACCGGTAGCGGTCACTCGTAGTAAAGCATTTCCCTAAAGCTAGAGCAACCTACATCCTTATCTATTTGTGAATAGTAATCTAATCTAGGTCTTCCTCTACCCCTCCTAACTTCCGTTTCTGCCTCTAAAACGTTTCTCACTAGACCTTCATGCCTGAGAAGGTGTACTACCAACCTATCCCGCCTATTTCTTATTGACTTCCATAGGGTCCTTCGGTCTCTTACTCTTTCTAATACCTTCTCATTACTAATCTTCTCTATCCACGGTATCCTAACCATTCGTCTGTAACACCACATTTCAAACGCTTTTAACCTTTTCTTTTCCGCCGTTCCCACTGTCCATATTTCGCATCTGTACAGCGCCGTACTCCAAACACAGAAGTGACTTCTTTTTATTGAAGGCGACTTGACCCTGCGCTATCCTCTGATTTATATCCCTACAACTCCATCCGCCTTGACTTATCTGACTTCCTAGATACCTAAAATCGGCCACTTCTTCTAATTTTTCGTCTGCTATCTTTATATTCGCCCTCTCTCTACTTTTTCTTCCATTACATACCAGTATTTTTGGCTTACTTTTATTTATTTTCATACCTACACTATTGTTTTGTCAATACCGCTTCCATTTTATTTAAAGCTATCTCTAACTCCTCCTTGCTAGATGCTAATACTGCTATATCATCTGCCAATCCAAGTATAGTAATCTTTGCCTCTCTATATCTATCCGTACAGTTGTACTGTCTTTAATGATGTTGATTGCGTTTTCGATGTAAACATTAAAAAGTAGCGGTAACAGAGAGTAATACGTAGATTTTAAATTAATAAAAGTTAAATAAATAGTTAAAAGTAGATACGTAAAACACAGAGTTCATGTTCAAAAACTGTAGAAGACTGTTTTCAGAGATATCTTGAGAATCTTGATGTACTTTTGGACAGCTAAACATACAGGAACACCTCTCTGTCCTCCTTTAATTAAAGCTGCATGTTATTCTGCTTTGAAAATACCAGTTGTAAATATTACTCCAAAAATACTCATTAGCGTTACATAACAGCAAACAAAATTAATAAGTTAGCTTGCATTGCGTTTTAGCTATCTTAAACTATACTCAAGGATGTTCATACGCAATATCTACCCTTCCGCAAATGCTAGACAACTCATAAATAACTGAAAGATTTACGAATGATTCTTAGAGTCATTATGGTAAAAGATTATTTTAAACAATGGATCATTAATAAATTGTACGTGTTTGAAAATTACTTGTGTACGGAGATGCACAAGTGCAGTTAGCAATAATAGTAAATCCTTATTATGGCCTGAAACACTGTTATTAAATACTCAAAAATAATTGTTGTCACCTAACATATGCAACGTAGGTATTAGTTACAACTTACGAATGTAACGGGTCAGTGAACTGTGCACTACGAATATTATGTCTTCATCGTTTAGAATTAAAATCACCTTTTTCATTATAGCTACTATCATAATTTCATGAAAGTACCAATTAAGCTAAAACTTAATTTACATAAAGTAGTTGTTGTGCCTTTCATGGTAGGTGTCTATGGATTATGGGCAATTCATTTAATGGGGTAATGGGATATATAGAACGGTTCAAGATGAGAATGCGCGGGTAGAAAACATAATCTGAAAGGCAATATTTAATACTATTCAAGGTTCAAATTATATCGAGAATGACATTTACCATAAACATGTAATATAGTGGTAAAAGAGGTAAGGATTACAGTCACGAATACATAATAGGTGCGCACATAATAGGAAATCACGACAATGCAATGTCATAAAACTAATGTATTAAATTAAAGTCAATAATTTCACAAATATTTATGATTAACGAATAAGTAAAACATTCTAAAAATAAAATTATCTAATAATTGTTTTTCAAGAATCGACATCATAAGGTAGTCAGTCTTAAGACTAGTTGGACACGTATCT
>NW_020438896.1:466316-506283 GCF_000699045.2 Agrilus planipennis
CTGACTTCCTAAATATCTAAAATCAGCCACTTCTTCTAATTATTCGTCTCCTATCTTTATATTCGCTCTTTCCTAACTTTACCTTTCCTTACATACCAGAACTTTTGTTTTACTTCTATTTATGTTCATACAATAATGTTTAGTCAATGCCGCTTCCATTTTATTTAAAACTATCTCTAACTCCTCCTTGCTAGATGCTAATACTGCTATATCATCTGCAAATCTAAGCATACTAATCCTTTGCCTCTCTATATCTATCCGTACAGTTGTACTGTCTTTAATGATGTTGATTGCGTTTTCGATGTAAACATTAAAAAGTAGCGGTAACAGAGAGTAATATGTAGATTTTAAATTAATAAAAGTTAAATAAATAGTTAAAAGTAGATACGTAAAACACAGAGTTCATGTTCAAAAACTGTAGAAGACTGTTTTCAGAGATATCTTGAGAATCTTGATGTACTTTTGGACAGCTAGACATACAGGAACACCTCTCTGTCCTCCTTTAATTAAAGCTGCATGTTATTCTACTTTGAAAATACCAGTTGTAAATATTACTCCAAAAATACTCATTAGCGTTACATAACAGCAAACAAAATTAATAAGTTAGCTTGCATTGCGTTTTAGCTATCTTAAACTATACTCAAGGATGTTCATACGCAATATCTACCCTTCCGCAAATGCTAGACAACTCATAAATAACTGAAAGATTTACGAATGATTCTTAGAGTCATTATGGTAAAAGATTATTTTAAACAATGGATCATTAATAAATTGTACGTGTTTGAAAATTACTTGTGTACGGAGATGCACAAGTGCAGTTAGCAATAATAGTAAATCCTTATTATGGCCTGAAACACTGTTATTAAATACTCAAAAATAATTGTTGTCACCTAACATATGCAACGTAGGTATTAGTTACAACTTACGAATGTAACGGGTCAGTGAACTGTGCACTACGAATATTATGTCTTCATCGTTTAGAATTAAAATCACCTTTTTCATTATAGCTACTATCATAATTTCATGAAAGTACCAATTAAGCTAAAACTTAATTTACATAAAGTAGTTGTTGTGCCTTTCATGGTAGGTGTCTATGGATTATGGGCAATTCATTTAATGGGGTAATGGGATATATAGAACGGTTCAAGATGAGAATGCGCGGGTAGAAAACATAATCTGAAAGGCAATATTTAATACTATTCAAGGTTCAAATTATATCGAGAATGACATTTACCATAAACATGTAATATAGTGGTAAAAGAGGTAAGGATTACAGTCACGAATACATAATAGGTGCGCACATAATAGGAAATCACGACAATGCAATGTCATAAAACTAATGTATTAAATTAAAGTCAATAATTTCACAAATATTTATGATTAACGAATAAATATTCTAAAAATAAAATTATCTAACAATTGTTTTTCAATAATTATCATCATAAGGTAGTCTTAAGACTGGTTGGACACGCATCTCCACTTTTTCCTATACGCATTTTCCTAAAACTTGAACATCCCACATTTTTAACTACGGTAAAAGCTCTTTATTTGCCGGGTATACGTTCCAAAAATATGCCGCGAATACAGAAACGGTGGATATGGAATGGTAATTAGTATGGAATCATAGAGGATACGTTCTAAGGTTCCAAAATAAAACCAATATGTAACGACTTAAAAGATGCCGATGCATTAAAGGGATTTAGTAGTACACGCGCCGTAGAGTAAAAACATGCTTATCGGTTCTATATATCATGAGTTTAATGTTTAGAACAAATGTTTGAAATTTTGTAGTAAGATAGATTCATCTTTGTTCTAAAGCATGTCGAAGGCCATTTTAAAATTTTTAATTTCTATTGAAAATACGTGTCCTACAAGAAGCATCAAATTTAAGCACTTGTAAAAGCTTTTAGTGACCATATTATTGAAAACCAAAAACGTACCGAGTTAGTGTGAACCTTTGTCTGTTACCATACAAAAACTCACATATTTATCTCGCAGAGTTAAATCACAATGTCTAGAATAGAAACCCATGTTTTCGGAAAAATTCACACTGGGCACGGTCTATTGCGGTCAATCCTCTTGATGAATGACACCGAATCCTTTTCTGTTTACCGATTGCATCCACGAATAATGAAATTTTTAGCCGAGAATACAGGAACTGGGTTGCAATTTTTTCACCCACGAATAATGAAAACGCGAAAAAGGAAACCGTTAATAAGGAACTTTTACTGTATTTGCGAATAGTACTCTACTCTAGTATTTTGAAAATACGTATTTTACATTTAGCATTTAAAATACAAAAAGGAAATCTATTTTGTATTTAACATTTGAAATAAAAAATCAGAAAAGTATTTACATTTTGTATTTAAACATTTGTAAAAAAACATTTTGCACATCTCTATCTACTAATAGAAGTTATCGTTGAACATTGATAAACAGTAACTAATACCTTTGACAGTTACAGTTGTAGGATCTACACAGGATTGTAGTGATTCCTCAAGAACAAGAACAACATATTGTTAATTAATAGTTAATTTAGTACTTATTTAAATTGTTAATGCCATCAAGCAATCTTGATTAAACTGCTATTATAAAAGGTAACATAACACAATTAGGAGCCAATCATAAAATACGTTCGCAAATAATGGGGGGGAGGGATATTCCTTAGCGTGACGAGGTATGACAATGGACGAGGGTGGTCTAAGAAAATGTGACATTTACAGTTTAATAATATTATTTTAATTCTCTTCTAACTCATTCTCATGGCTATTTTTAACCACAAAACGTAGTTTATATGAGGGGGAGGGGGTAGCCTTTGATGCAATATCTGTTGGAGGGGTAGCCGAAAGTGTGACTTAGCATGACAAAGGAGGAGGGAGGGATACAAAATGGTGAAATTCTGAGTAACGTATTTTATGGACGGCCCTTATAACTTTAACCAAAGAAGAGTTCAGAATTCTCAGTATTTTCTATGCATTGATATATCAGAAAAAATAATATTTAGTTATTAGATAAGTATTCAAATTTCATAACAAGTAGGTAACCTTATCCTCTTTTAAAATTTTTAAAAGTCTGCATCAGAAACAGCAGAAGTAAGTTTCCTTCATGAAGATAGAAACTTTGATTTTAACGTCTTTATCTCTTACTTTCCGTTCGGGTAAATATCCTATTTCCAATCGACCGCTATAAGGCAGCACAGCGAGAGACCGTTTTCAACTACAACGTTTTCCCTGTCTTTTTACTCCTCATCAATGAGGTTGCATAACAGTCCGTAACCAAAGAAACTATCAAACTACGGTCGTTAAATCTGTTAACACTTTGTTTATCAACGAGTAAGGACGTACCGTTTTTATTGCTTTAACAAAGTTTGCAAACGGACGGTTTTACAGTGATGTCACAACTGGCAAGAAAGGGTCGATAAATTACAAACCGAATAGTTAAAGTTAGTTGTAAAGTTGGCAATACTTTCGATTTAAGAGCAATAAGCAAGAAAAACTACCGTTTTAAGACCATCATTCTAAATTATTGACTCATTTAGTTTAATTATTCCGCAATTATACGACTAACAACTTCATTCAACCTGTGCATTATATGTACGTATAATTTTAGATATGCCCCCAACCATCGCAAATAATTCGCTACTTTCGTTTATTATACCTGGAAACCTGGGAGGCTTTCAGAACAGTGCCTATTTCAAAAGTGGCTACCGAACATTAAACCAGATCGTAAAATATTGCATTTGACATAACGATAGTTGATATTTGGATATACTCTGAAACTACGGTTTAGAAAACTTTGTCACAATTAGTTTGGTTAGGTCATGGTATGTATTACTTTTTTTTAACTAATATTTGATACTTATGTACCATCACACTCAAATGCTCCCTAGTTAGGAAATAAAAATGACAGTAAAACCATTGATTTATACATACAAGTCATTAAAATACCCATAACGCATTCATTTCACACACAACTTACGATGAAACTACTCACTGCATTGCATTCCGCCTAAACATTTCGTTGTTCAGAAACTAGTAGGCGATTTATTCGAACTGACTCAACATCATCATCATAAGGTGTTCAGTCCTAAGACTGGTTAGACACGCACCTTCACTCTTTCATATCCTGAGCTAATCTACGCATTTCTCTAAAACTAGAATAAGTCACATCCTTAACCATTTGCGAACAGTAAATTAATCTACCCCTCCTAACTCCTGTTTCTGACTCTAATATGTCTTTGACTAGACCTTCATGCCTGAGAAGGTGTCCTACCAACCTATCTTGCCTATTGCTTGTTGACTCCCATTGGGTCCTCTGTTCTTTTATTATTTCTAATACCTCTTCTTTTCTAACCTTCTCCATCCACGGTATCCTTATCATTCGCCTGTAACACCATATTTTGAACGCCTTTAACTTTTTCTTTTCCGCCGTGCTCACCATCCATGTTTCGCACCCGTACAGCGCCGCACTCCAAACATATACTACCTTTAACAATCTTTCTCTAATTTCTAAAACTGACTGGACTGACTCTACGACAGACATTTTCTTTAACATTTAAATTACACGCTATACCTTAGAAAATTGCCTGCTTTGATTTTGAGATGTTGTGTGCCATCATAATCTATTTGCTAGCCTGTGCTACATTTTTGCAATTAAATAATCGCGCGACTAAAAAATCGTAGTGCGCAGTAGACCTAACTTTCTATCAAATAGATACCGACCGTGATAACTAAGCTTTTTTAATGTTGTATCATGTTCAAGTAAGGTTCTTAAGCATTGTGTTTACCATGGGGCCTAGCGAGCACGTTACAAACCGTATCTGTTTATTATAGCCACTTTTTACCTCCTTCCCCCTACATAGCTTACCATGGTTTAATTCTTGGGCCTCCACATTGAATAGCGTCACCTTTTTACCCTTTTTGAAATGAAATTTTCATAAAAAAATTCTACAGATTATCTTAACTGCTTTACCTCAAAATTATTCGGCGCCCTAAAAATTTTAATTTTTGTACAATAAAAAAAAAAAGGTTGTTCGTCTACCCCCCGTCGCATAAAGTTCAGAATAGTCATTTAAAGAATTTCTTTGAATGTGTTATGGAGGAGGTATTAGCACCGTTGATGGTTCCTTATCTCTTGTGTGTACCATCATAGTACCTATTTTATTATAAACATTTTGTACCTAACCCATTGGTGAATGAAACAAATTTGATAATTATGTTACTTTGAAATCTCCCTGCCACCACTTACGTTCCCTATTATACGGTAAACAACTTCTTTTATTAGAGTAGATCACGTTGCAAAATTAATGTTTGAATAAATGACAACTTAAGACATTGTTTTATTAATTACTAATAGTAGTAGTCAATGTTAATATGCAACATCAACTTGAAATCACTTTTCGATTTTGAACCACTACAAATTTCCTCAAATTAATGAGGAAAATATTTTTGTTGCTGTTGTCACCCCCCGCCGGGAATCGAACCCGGGACTTTTGGCTTTACGCACCAATGCTCTGACCAACTAAGCTACGAGAGATGATAACAGCAACCACGACAAACCTGGCCCACTAGGTTAACGATCCTTCGATTTTATTATTAACGTTATTATAAGTATATACTAGATAAATGAAACTTAAGACATTGTTTTATTAATTACTAATAGTGGTCAATGTTAATATGCAACATCAACTTGAAATCACTTTTTGATTTCCGTTGGTGCGTAAAGCCAAAGGTGCCGGGTTCGATTCCCGGCGGGGGGTGACAACAGCAACAAAAATATTTTCCTCATTAATTTGAGGAAATTTGTAGTGTTTACTTCCTACAAAGTATATACTAGATAAATGAAACTTAAGACATTGTTTTATTAATTACTAATAGTGGTCAATGTTAATATGCAACATCACTTTTTGATTTCCGTTGGTGCGTAAAGCCAAAGGTGCCGGGTTCGATTCCCGGCGGGGGGTGACAACAGCAACAAAAATATTTTCCTCATTAATTTGAGGAAATTTGTAGCGGTTCAAAATCGAAAAGCGATTTCAAGTTGATGTTGCATGGCAACTCCCGTTTTCCTTCTTTGTATTTAACTTTTCAAAGCTAAAATATGCTAACAAAACCCACGTTTTATATGCGATTTATTTGTTTAACTGTCATGGAAATCGGGAAGGGTGTTTATTTTACAAACCAATCGTAAATAGCAAATTGGCACGTATCTAAAATTTTAAGACCCATTTTTATCCTCCCACGTATGTATATTATTCTTCGTGCACTGTTACGTAAATACCCTTTGAAAGTTGAATGGATACGTTTATTTAATTTTCTCACTGATCGGGAGCTACGAAAGTGTTCTGTAATTCGCATACAAATTACAAACGTAGATCATATTTATAGACATGTGTGAATTGGACCAATGAACTTCAAATAGTAATTCTATTCTGGATATTCAGAGGATGTAGGATTAAAACATCACTGAAGACGTTTCGTATTATTATTAATACTTCTTCAGACGCTCATAATCATTGTCTTATTATATTTCCAATTCTTGCCATATTCTACTCGTCAAATTACAGTTTTCAATGCAGAAGGCTTTTTTTCTAATCTTTCACGATCATGAGATACGTTTTAGAAAAGACCATCGTAGTTCTTATGACACGCTATCAACAACTTTCTTATAATAGGATAATGTCAATGGGATCATAACAAAAGAATAAAAGTACATAATATCTACGAAACGTTGCAAATAATGAATAGAATTTATTAATTGCAAGCATCGGAATAATTTGATTGAAATACGTCAATGAAATTGACATTTAATTTCTTTTCTCCATTTACAAGGCTGCGCCTATCATGAAGACGACAAAGCGATGCCTCCTCCCCTTTATTTAAATTTAAGTCTCAAGTCCAAAACCATCTTAACAAACCTATAAATCAATCTATAATGCATTTCCCGCGAAACTTAAAGGATCCTTTATGGAAAAATTTTGAAAAGTCGTATTCTTCAGCAATTTTATTGTTATAATACGTTTCGTATTTGTCAAGTAATTTTAATAACATTTTATAACGCCTATTTCTGGTCTGATTCACATTTAAATCCTAAAATTAAATACAGGAACCTCAATATAGAGCAGACAGATTTAGAATTATGATGAATCTGCTTTTCAGAGTAACTAATGAGATCGTAGAAACTGAAATTAAGAATCCTTCGGTCAGATAACATTCGGGTTCTATTTACATCTTTTTCGGAGGACCTTTTCAATATACCTGACCGGATGGTTCACTGGGTTAATATCAGTCATATCAGATTCTAATCGAATTCTTTGTCGTGTGCCTGGGTAGAAGACTAATCAAATATCTCTAATTAGGTTAGAATTCCAACCGGGTTACATAGTCTGGTTATTGGGTACCATCATCATCATAAGGTCGTAAGACTGGTTGGGCTCGCTGCTACAGTTTTTCCTATCCTGAGTTAATCTTTGCATCTCCCTAAAACTAGAACGTCCCACATTCTTCAGTATTTGTGAAAGTAATCTAATGTAGATATACCTCTACTCCTCTTAACTCCTGTTTCTGCTTCTAATATGTCTCTGACTAGACCTTCATGCATGAAAAGGTGTGCTACCAATCCACCTCGCCTATTTCTTATTGACTTCCATAGAGTCCACTGTTCTCTTATTCTTTGTAATACCTCTTCATTTCTAACCACCTTTATCTAAGGTATCATTATTATTCACCGATAACACCACTTTTCAAACGCTTCTAACCTTCTTTTTATCATCGCCCCGTACAGCGCCGCGCTCCAGACATATACCTTTAACAATCATTTTCAAATTTTTAAATTAACCTTTCGCGAGCACAGAAACTGCTGAAGGCCGCTCGACCCTGCGCTATCCTCTCTACTGTCTATTGGGTATATCATGTAATTATTATCCATATCCATTTTGTATGTCATAAAGAAAAATGTTTGAGTGAAAGTGGGGAAATGATTTAAAGATCGAAATAATATTATTTAGTCATTTTTCATGAGCAACCTCATAGAGTGCAAGATCTATATAAGTCTGGTTCCTACTCCAACCATTTGGTCACACATTTACTAAAACTAAATAATTCAAGTTTAATCTCATTATAATCTATAAATAATCCAGAAATAAACTCACCTTAATTACCTACTTTAAGCCCTGTACACTACAGATACGTGTTTTGCTCACTTCTAATATATGCATGCCTGAGTCTCGCGTTGATAAAGGTCACATTATAAGTGGGCGAAGGTAACAGGATGAGTCTTTTTTTGGTTTATTTAGTCCCTTACCACATCTCTATTTTGTATTTCATTATAATCTATAACAAAATTATACAATGAGATTGTAGAGAAGTAAATAATTAAGCCAAGAAAGCTTAGCCCAAATATCACAAGAGAGAATTTTTTCTTTGAAATTACATAACTATTTTATTTTTGTGTTTTACGTTATAAAGGTGGGTAATAAGAAATAATATTGTATGTTACATACATTTTTTTGTAATATGAGACCTACATGAGTATACGTGGGCTACAGATGTAGGTAGACCCAGCTATGGCAGTCTACTTAGTAGAACAATTCCTATTCTATTTACATTTTTATTGGAAGCTTTTCACAAGGGATACGTCCAAGCATTCAAATGCGTCTATTCTTTAAAATTATCACGTAGACCACCACCTGCTCTCAGCTTTCAATATCGAAAGGAGATCTCCTTCAAGCCAGGAACGAGGAAACTTTAGCGTTCGAATGGTCCATGAAACAAAATAAAAAAGCTCGATGGAACCGTAACAGGGTTTGGATAAAATTGCATTTTTTTTCTCTTGATTGTTCAACGATCCAATAAAAGTCTCCTTTTTTATTGGCTCATCTTTTATTAAATAATGGATCATTTTAAAGCAAATCCTTATTTGGTGACCCTGAAATGGAGCACAAACTCTAAGCAGCTAAACCGAGTTATTATATCTGGGATCTGTTTATCAAAAAACGAATTGTCCACAACCTTTCTCTTTCTGTCCAATTATACATTTCTGTATAAAGGTGTGACTGAAATTCTATTTGTTATACTTTTTTTGTTTTTCGATCGAAATTAAGTGAAAATGTGCGCTAGTGGATACCAGAAAGGATTACTCAAGAGCTATTTTCATAAATAGAGGCTAAGACTCTAATTATAGGATTGACAGTCCGCTCTTATTCATTTGTTATTGTGTTTTGTATTTTTTTCTGTCTTTTATGATTTTTTGTAGGTACTCTAACTTATTGAATTATTATTATTGATGGTGCTGGTTTTTCTCTGTTTTATTCGGCACTGTGGAATATCCGGGTCATTATGCGGTACCCGGCGGATGCGGCACTTTCTTTAGAATCCAGATGGGTACCGGATCAGAACCGGGTACGCGGTACATCTCTAATTCTAATTGTACTACTATCATTAATTTAAAACAAAACCAGACAATTTGATGAAAATATAATTTTATATTATTATTAGTACTAAATACTCCATTTTATTTCAGATTTCTTGTTATTTGAGTTCGGCCAATAAAAATGGTAAACAATTTAGAGAGTGTATAGAATTTCATAAACCATAGAACATTTAAAATGATAGGAGCGAATTCATAACAATTCTGCTTTTTTTCGTTTGGCTTAAAAATGATGTTCCTAATAATAATTTCATGATAAGGAAGGGGGCCGAGAATCTTGTATTACTTTTTGTTGAATTAGTTGTTCGGATGCATACTTGTTGGTTGAAATTAATTGAGACAATAGCGTTCAGCAAGGCACCCCTGCTGTCTAGAGACCGGGATCGGGGGCAGCGGGAGGGGAACCGTCTTGGGAGCCTCCGTTCAATTTCAGGAAAGCCCGGCCATCTTATTAATCCCAAACCAATCTTTTACTCGGCTCACGGCTTTACACTTCACCCGCCCTCATCTCCTTAAATTTGTTTCGGAAAGAAGAAAAAAAGCTACGTGCCTAGACGGAACGAGACTTTGTTGGAACCATATATTTAGTTTGTTCGCCAGTTACAGGTCCCTCGCACAAATTGGATCCTATACAAGTAAACGGCAACAAGGTGGACGTGTCGGACGTTAAAATTGTATTTTTCCCTACCATTCGCGTGCTTGTTTACGAGTTCGAAGGCATCTTGATTAGAAAATTCTTTCAAGAATAAGTAAATTATTGACCGAATTCAATTACTTTAATTAATGTCTGTTGCTCTCTAATTAACGCACTGGTAGTGTAAAAAAAATAAATGTCTGCTACTTTAGAGAACATTCTAAGGATCTTCTACTGTTCACTTACACGTTTTCAGTTTATATTTTTTTTTGTTTAGTTTAGCCTCGAGGAGGGGAAATATTCAAAGGACACCCTTGTAGAGGTTAAGATTTGGTGTACTTACATTGTCTGCAAATCCTTAAAGTCGATAACTTAATTTACTTTGTACTATAGACTTACAATTAGTAAGTTTCAAAATATCGAGTTGTAAAGGTTGCAGAATTAAACATTGCTATGGTCGAGGTACAGACAGAGATACCAAAATGAGTTGCAGGGACCCACTGATTATTGCGACTACTAGAGGGTTAAAATTTCGAGTAATGGAGATTTTGGGGCTTGAAGGGAAGGAACAAAATTTTTTTTTCGAGTTTTGGTCGTTTTAGACATAAGGAAGTTCTACTGTATGTTCTTATGAGCTACACAAAGATCACTTCCGAATTGTTACTAATTATAATCACTAGTGGTGTAATTTCTATGTTCGGTGACCTTTTTGCCTTGCCTGTATACAGCTATACAGGAATATGGCGCATAAACGGCAATCCATAATTTGGTGATCGTGTACAGATTTTTTTTAACCACTTCTATTTAAAAATACCACCTACTTCTCTTAAAACTCTAAAAATATTTTCAACCCAACGTAGCATCCCTCAAATGCTTTAATTGCACAGTCAGAAATATGGTGAAACATCGAAATAAAGGAGGATATTATCTGGAACAAGGAAAGTAAAAAAAATAAAAGAACTAATAGGACAACCTTAACCTTGTTTAGCGGATTAAGTTGGGTTACAGTTGCTATAGGTTTTCCATTGCTGCTGTTTTTGCTAGATAAATAAATATAAAGTTCATCTATTTTTGTTATGGTATTTAATCAACTCTAAGCAGCTGTTATAAATAATATTTAGTTAAAGTAATTAATTTATCAAACGACTTAACCAATATAAGAACAAAAGCTTTCACGGCCGGAATCCATAGTAGAATGAAGATTAGGGTTATAGGGCCGTGGTCTAAGTGAACTGTTGTGTCCAGCACTACCACTGAGGATGTTAGCCGCAGTAGCTGACGAAACGTCTGGACACAGCAGTTCACTTAGACCACGGCCCCATAGCCCGAATCTTCATTCTACGACTTACCCAATTTTAATAATGTATGTAATGTCGAGCGAATATAAAGATAGGAGACGAAAAATTAAAAGAAGCGGCGGATTTTCGGTATTTAGAAAGTCACGTAAGTCAGAACGGAAGGAGNCTGTTCACTTACACGTTTTCAGTTTATATATTTTTTTTTGTTTAGTTTAGCCTCGAGGAGGGGAAATATTCAAAAGACACCCCCTGAAGGGGGGTAGTGTCGGATTCGCCGTAGCGCCTAACGACTAAAACCCCTCGAAATACATACATTTATATAGTCCGCGTTTCAGTCACGCATGCGGGAGCCGTGTGACCAATCGTTTCGCACTCTTTCGATGCCCAGACCTTTGACTTGATATATACCATCCATATACAGTAGAACCTCTATAACTAGAACATCAAGGGAGACGCATAAAAATACAAGTTATAGAGTTTTCCAGTTATGGAGGATTTTGATTTGACTTGTAGAGGTTAAGATTTGGTGTACTTACATTGTCTGCAAATCCTTAAAGTCGATAACTTAATTTACTTTGTACTATAGACTTACAATTAGTAAGTTTCAAAATATCGAGTTGTAAAGGTTGCAGAATTAAACATTGCTATGGTCGAGGTACAGACAGAGATACCAAAATGAGTTGCAGGGACCCACTGATTATTGCGACTACTAGAGGGTTAAAATTTCGAGTAATGGAGATTTTGGGGCTTGAAGGGAAGGAACAAAATTTTTTTTTCGAGTTTTGGTCGTTTTAGACATAAGGAAGTTCTACTGTATGTTCTTATGAGCTACACAAAGATCACTTCCGAATTGTTACTAATTATAATCACTAGTGGTGTAATTTCTATGTTCGGTGACCTTTTTGCCTTGCCTGTATACAGCTATACAGGAATATGGCGCATAAACGGCAATCCATAATTTGGTGATCGTGTACAGATTTTTTTTAACCACTTCTATTTAAAAATACCACCTACTTCTCTTAAAACTCTAAAAATATTTTCAACCCAACGTAGCATCCCTCAAATGCTTTAATTGCACAGTCAGAAATATGGTGAAACATCGAAATAAAGGAGGATATTATCTGGAACAAGGAAAGTAAAAAAAATAAAAGAACTAATAGGACAACCTTAACCTTGTTTAGCGGATTAAGTTGGGTTACAGTTGCTATAGGTTTTCCATTGCTGCTGTTTTTGCTAGATAAATAAATATAAAGTTCATCTATTTTTGTTATGGTATTTAATCAACTCTAAGCAGCTGTTATAAATAATATTTAGTTAAAGTAATTAATTTATCAAACGACTTAACCAATATAAGAACAAAAGCTTTCACGGCCGGAATCCATAGTAGAATGAAGATTAGGGTTATAGGGCCGTGGTCTAAGTGAACTGTTGTGTCCAGCACTACCACTGAGGATGTTAGCCGCAGTAGCTGACGAAACGTCTGGACACAGCAGTTCACTTAGACCACGGCCTCATAGGCCGAATCTTCATTCTACGACTTACCCAATTTTAATAATGTATGTAATGTCGAGCGAATATAAAGATAGGAGACGAAAAATTAAAAGAAGCGGCGGATTTTCGGTATTTAGAAAGTCACGTAAGTCAGAACGGAAGGAGTAGTAGTGATATTAAGCAGAGGATAGCGTAGGGTCGACTCGCTTTCAAAAAATTCGAAAAAGATTTTTAAAGGTGTATGTTTGGAGTCTGGACAGTGGGTGCGGCGGAAAAGAAAAGTTTAGAAGCGTTCAAAATGTGTTAAGGTTAGAAATGAAGAGTTATTAGAAAGAATATGTGAACAGAGGACTCTATGGAAGTCAATAAGAATGGGATAGTAGGACACCTTCTCATGCACGAAGGACTAGTCAAAGACGTATTAGAGGCGGAAACATGAGTTAAGGAGAGTAGAGATAAACCTGGATTAGATTACAGTTCGCAACTAGTTAAGGATGTGGGAAATGCGAAGATTAGCTCAGGATAGGAAATAGTGGAGGTGCGTGTCCAACCAGTCTTAGGACTGACGATCTTATGATGAAAATAATTTTCAGTCATTATGTATGTAATTGCTATTTAACCATGTTGTCTGTAACATATATATATATATATACATAAATACTGGAATATGCAATTANCATAGCCCGAATCTTCATTCTACGACTTACCCAATTTTAATAATGTATGTAATGTCGAGCGAATATAAAGATAGGAGACGAAAAATTAAAAGAAGCGGCGGATTTTCGGTATTTAGAAAGTCAGGTAAGTCAGAACGGAAGGAGTAGTAGAGATATTAAGCAGAGGATAGCGTAGGGTCGACTCGCTTTCAAAAAAATCGAAAAAGATTGTTAAAGGTGTATGTTTGGAGCCTGGCATTACATACGGGTGTTAAGGTGTTAAATATGGACGGTAGGTGCGGCGGAAAAGAAAAGTTTAGAAGCGTTCAAAATGTGGTGCTACAAACGATTGATGAGGATACCGTGGATAGAGAAAGTTAGAAACGAAGAGTTATTAGAAAGAATAGGTGGACTTAGGACTCTATGGAAGTCAATAAGAATGGGTTGGTAGAACACCTCAGGCATGAATGACTAGAGACGTATTAGAGGCGGAAGCATGAGTTAAGGGGAGTAGAAATAAACCTGGATTAGATTACTATTCTCAAATAGTTAAGGATGTGGGGATTAGTTCAAGACAGCTTTCTACTCTTTAGTAGAGAAGCTTGTCCAATCAGTCTTAGGACTGACGACCTTATCATGATGATAATGTCCAGTCATTATGCATGTAATTGCTACTTAACCAAGTTGTCTGTAGCATATATACATAAATACTGGAATATACAATTAAAGGATAGTAAAATTTGAACGTAAACCTAGACTAATTCATCACTGAGACGATGGTAAATCGGAAGGATAAAAGTTTTGGTAGCGCGGTAGTACCTACAAGGTAGTATTTTACATTGGCACAAATACGCCGATAAATATTCAATTATAAGTTGTATTTATACAAATGTATAAGTGGCATTTTCTTTTCTGATGCAAATTTCTCGGACTATTTGCAGAACGTAAATGTAGTAGGCATAACCTGTGCAATTGGCATTAATAATGTACGATAATTGTTAAATTTCATATTCCGTTTAAGTTAACGCACGCAACAAGGCGCAAAATACACGACGCACACTTACATTCGTACAGTTGTTAGGCCGTTCTGGATTGTCATTTTTATTGTTATTACAACAATTCGATGGCCGGTCCGTTGTACGTTAACAGAACTGAAATGAAGTTAATAACGTTAGAACACAAAGCAGAGATAATAATTGCGAAGGTAAAATTATACGTTGGCAATTTAATAGAGTCGTTTTCTCTTTAATTTAGTACGCCGACAAACGGTCTGAGCTATTTCAATGCATTGCCCCTAAGTTATCGCGAATATTTAACATACTGTGAGGATTTTTAAAGCCGTTTCGTTACATATAATCCCAATTTTATGACGGTAACGTACGAGTTGGCAGTCGCATCTTCTTCTTTTCTTCTCGGCTTCGATCCCCGCGCGACATTTTTGCTACGCGACAAACCCCGACGCGATTCTGACTTTTTTCATAAGACACGTACTATACAGAGTGATCTCTTATGGAATGTGAGACTGAATACAAGTCGGTACTTATTTAAATATTTATTTAAAATAAAACCGGGCAAATGCGAGGTAGACGCGCGTACCTACTGAGGGTTCCGTACAAAATTGTTAGGTTAGGTTTTTCCGCTTTTTCCGAGTATGTTTCAAGTTTAATCCTAAAATCAGTCCCCAAAACGTATAATTACAATATTACAATTAAAAATTAATTTGTCCCTTTACTACTGCTATAAGACATTGGTTCTTGTCAAATTTTGTGATTCTAGGTCAACAGAAAGTAAGTACCCTAAAGGTTTTGATTCCCTTGCGGCCGTATCTCTTGATTGCGTTGACTTAGAAGTTTGATTTTCTTCACAACTCCAGAGGATTGTAAGACCTCCACTAGTTTCTAAGAAAAAGGGTCTTGATGTACAAACAGACGAACAACAAAGTGATCCTATAATGGAGGTACGGAACTCTAAAAAATATGCCGGTATCACGCAAAAGTAACATTAATCTTTGGTATCGGTATTTTCAGATAAACCATCACAATTTTTCTTGCTTAAAAATATTATATTTTTTTAAATTGTAAACTTTCTATCAAATAGATACCGACCGTGATAACTAAGCTTTTTTAATGTTGTATCATGTTCAAGTAAGGTTCTTAAGCATTGTGTTTACCATGGGGCCTAGCGAGCACGTTACAAACCGTATCTGTTTATTATAGCCACTTTTTACCTCCTTCCCCCTACATAGCTTACCATGGTTTAATTCTTGGGCCTCCACATTGAATAGCGTCACCTTTTTACCCTTTTTGAAATGAAATTTTCATAAAAAAATTCTACAGATTATCTTAACTGCTTTACCTCAAAATTATTCGGCGCCCTAAAAATTTTAATTTTTGTACAATAAAAAAAAAAAGGTTGTTCGTCTACCCCCCGTCGCATAAAGTTCAGAATAGTCATTTAAAGAATTTCTTTGAATGTGTTATGGAGGAGGTATTAGCACCGTTGATGGTTCCTTATCTCTTGTGTGTACCATCATAGTACCTATTTTATTATAAACATTTTGTACCTAACCCATTGGTGAATGAAACAAATTTGATAATTATGTTACTTTGAAATCTCCCTGCCACCACTTACGTTCCCTATTATACGGTAAACAACTTCTTTTATTAGAGTAGATCACGTTGCAAAATTAATGTTTGAATAAATGGCAACTTAAGACATTGTTTTATTAATTACTAATAGTAGTAGTCAATGTTAATATGCAACATCAACTTGAAATCACTTTTCGATTTTGAACCACTACAAATTTCCTCAAATTAATGAGGAAAATATTTTTGTTGCTGTTGTCACCCCCCGCCGGGAATCGAACCCGGGACTTTTGGCTTTACGCACCAATGCTCTGACCAACTAAGCTACGAGAGATGATAACAGCAACCACGACAAACCTGGCCCACTAGGTTAACGATCCTTCGATTTTATTATTAACGTTATTATAAGTATATACTAGATAAATGAAACTTAAGACATTGTTTTATTAATTACTAATAGTGGTCAATGTTAATATGCAACATCAACTTGAAATCACTTTTCGATTTTGAACCACTACAAATTTCCTCAAATTAATGAGAAAAATATTTTTGTTGCTGTTGTCACCCTCATTAATTTGAGGAAATTTGTTATGGTTCAAAATCGAAAAGTGATTTCAAGATGATGTTGCTGCATATTAAGATTGTTATATGCTNAATTTGTTAAAATGGTTCCTAGCCAATAAATAATAAATAGATATATTTAAGAAATAATTGTTCTAGGAACCTTTTTGTTATTATAATTATTTGCTAAATCTCTGCAAATCCAAAACTCTAAGCTTTGATATTTACTTTGGAGAAGTTATAAAATCAAAAATCATTTTAGAATAATGTTAACTGATAACTGATTAATAGCCATAAGTTATACACAATCTTTATACTTGTAGATCTAAGTTTCATTCTATCATCAACTTCATCGTTTATAATAAGGTATAAGTACCTAAATGATAGTTTTACTCATTTTAAATTCTAGTAATCCTATTATATTATTGAGAAGCATATTATATGTGCTCCACAATCCTTGCACCGGATAGCATCAAACATTTCATGCAATTCAGTGCAATTATGTTAAATAACTAACCACATGGGAAAAATCGAGGAACATTTTAAAAGTCGTTAAACTGATCCTACATTTACCAAAAAACAATATGGAATGTTATTTAATATTCTAATGGACTGAGTAAAACTTTTATTTTACACTTGAGAGTGCGTTTTATAATGAGCTACTATTTCTGCTTATTTATATGAAATAGGTACAATGTGCCCAAAAAATATATCTCCAAAAATTTTGTTGACTTGCAAGTAGACGTAGGCATTGTGGGGCGGTTGTTCCCATGTAGGACAAGTAAGTGATAAATTAATGTGACGATAATATGAAGATGAAGTAAGAAATGAGATACGTAAGGATAGGAAAATAGGATAATGAAAGAAAAAGTTGGGGTTAGGACTAGGGTTGCCACCCGTACTTTATTATTATTGTACTCTATTTCGACTGTGCGTACGTTACATTTTACGAGACACATAAATTACGCAAAAATACTTTATTTAAGGCCTTAAACATACATCGTAATTTTGTAAGCGATTATTCTAAATTCAGAGTATTTTTACATCAATAATATTGCACAGAAAAATGGCAAGCCATATTTACGGAACAACCTGATTTCNCTGAAAATTACTAAATCATTAATCAAGTTTATTATTATTAAAACTTCGACATTAAGTTAATGTTAAGAAATAATTGTAAATATAAAAGTAGTGCTACGAAAACAGTTTCTTTGTTAAAAACCCAGAAGGCCATTAGACAATTTAGAGATATAGGTAGAATAAATGGGACATTTCGAAGTTAAAAAGCCAATAATTATTTAAACAGCATTTTTCACTACTAATATCAATAATTTCTAACGAAATTACAAAAAATATAGATACGCATCGCGGTGGATTTAGTTTTACTTTGAAATGTTTATCTCAATTGTTGGCCAAGATCCGATAGCTAGCTACCTGCTGTCTTGGATTTCATTAGCAGTTTTTCGCATAATACAAACCTGAGTTATTTTTGTTTTGTTTTTCGATCAGATGGCAGCATTAGGCAAATAGTTGACTATGACTGGTACATAAGCAAGTAGATGCGTAAGAAGAACTTACCGCTAGTCTTCGTAGCTAATGTCACCGCGTTTAATTATGCTACACTGTGAACATTTTAAAAGGAATAGCTGTGCAAAAAGGCTTTTTAATTAAAACGCACAAAAGCGACGTAATTAAGGAGACTCGCGCGGAACGCGTACCTATCTGCCTACCTACCTACCTACCTGCCTGCCTACCAACGACATGATGCATAATGTAATGTAAATCCTTTCGAAATTACGTTCGTACTTATTGCGCCTGGTTTTAGTTCGACGGAATTCTACACGTTAAATATATCGTTTTCAATTAACGAAGGCCGTGGAATTATTCTTCCTAATTTATATTCACGTAATATTCGTTTTATGCTTTTACGATATACTCAATTTGTTGTTATTAACAATATAATATGAGCAGATTTACATATATAGCTCTTGTACCTACTCCTGATGTGGAACATACTTGGCCATGTGAATCTATACATCTAATACATATAAATGAAAAAACGACCCTTAAAATAATTATTATCTCTTTGTCTGTTTTTCTGTATGGGCTAAACTGATTTTGACAGACATGAAGAGGAGATTGTCAGGAGTAGTTTTAGCCACATTTTGTAATTATTTATAGGTTACAGCAATTGCATTTATTACAAATTATAGGACCCCACGACGTTAGTCGCAATAATTCGTGTGGGCCTCTAGCGGCTGCCCTATATGGCGTACACAGGGTATATCACGCCTTGATATACCTGGCTATACATGTGTTAAGTTTGCTTCCTTACCAAAAACTCATGAATATACAGTGGAATTCGTTTATTATGACTCCGCCTATATTGACCAACCGCTTAATATGAAGTAGGTAATTGCAGTGTTAAGTTTGGTTTTCGTATTAAATTCTCTATAGGAAAGTTAGGAAGGTTAGAATATAATGACTCCGTTTAAAATGAATGATCCAGGGCTCACTACTGCTTAGCCAAGAATTTCCATACCTCGTTAATAATTATTTCTTCATTTGTATTTTGATAGACAGAAAGAACTACAATCTCAAATGCTCAAATTCTCACGTATGGTTCTGTGGTCTTCCTCCGCTGCCGAACTTTAGTTAATGTTGGTCCAAGTTAGTTTTAAATACCAAGATTGTGTCCGTTTGCCCCAGTCCAAGTTTATCTGTGGTTCCTTGGAACACTTAGGCAAATGCTGGGAAAGTAATATTCCACGAATCTCTTCTGTCTTCATTTCTTCCGTCTCATCTTTCTCACCCCAACCACCACCCACCCGTTCCCATAATTCCTAAAAGGTGGCTGAAGACGGCTTCCCGCCCTACCCTCCGGCGAGGTCCGGAGGCACTGCCCGTATACCAGCATTAGTAGCTGGTAGGAATGACGCACACAAAACTTTATTTAACCGTAATAACAGCAAATTTTTATTGGCCAAAACATTAGTAAAAACTGATTGTCAAACCATAACTGGATAAGAGGATAGAGTGCAATTCAGTAATGTTTTGGAGGAAGTCCGACATTCTGTGAGCAGAACATAGGCTGTATGCATCGTTGCTGGTGGTAGTAAATTTCAAAAGTTCTTGTACATAGAATAAGAAACAAATGCAACACATATGTAATAAAATATTTACACTTACAACCCCGCATCTTCGACCCTTGGCTTTCTAACACTCATAAAAGGACAAAATATTCTTGGAATAACCTTAGGAATAACCCCTTCATGTTTTACCGTATCTTTAATAAATATCCTGCATATTGAAGGAATGAAACGTAACGTAAATTTTTTACTGCAGACCTCTCGTCCTCCCCTTGAGAGAACCATATATTCTACAATTAATTTTAATTTGATAAACAGACGATAAACTTAAACTCTTAACACCCAAATACCCTGATTTACATTAAAAAGCTAAGAGACAGGCAAAAAGTCAAAAAGCTTGTTCTGTCTTATATTGGTTTTTTCTTTTATTGATATAGAAAATAATGCCCCTTGCATACATAGATAAATAACAGTTATTACATATATCAATAGCTATTTAGGTTATGTTAGTGGAACATACTGTCTAATTAATAGGGATGAAACGATTCCATGTGTCTATTGATACTTTTACTTGGTAGTTGTATAAAAAGGAAGTAACGATCCATTTGATTTTCTTGTACTGTATTTAATATCGTAATCAAACAGGGAACCATTTCATATTTTGCATCTTCCAATCTTTTTTTTTTAAATGCATTGTAACAATAAATAATTTATAAGATCTCCCAAGTTCATCGAATGTATTAGTTAACTCCTACACGTTTTGTCGTTATCAACAAACGTATGATGAAGAAATGAAAGCAAAGGCGGTTTGTCTACTGATACCGTCAGTTCGGCCGCACCTATCACCGAACTTATTGGTTTCAACTCCCTCGATGACATGGCTTTATCTGTCCGTTAAGATTAACCGGCACCATCAGCGCCTTAGTCTGTAGATATACAAATGTACATGTACCTTGTTACTGACCTTGAAACTCCACACAGAACTACCATATGGGGGCCTAAGACATGTTACGTTCCGCCCAGAGAACACTTTACTTATCGACTGAAAGGCAAAGAACAAACCACACACGTATCCGCGACAACACGCAACTATTACTAAAAGAAGTGTAACGTTTTAACATAAACATCTCGTCTACTTTATCTACTGAAAAAATGTAAATGATCGCCGAAGGAAATTGGAAAAACTGGACTCGACTCAGGTCCAACTCACCAACCGACCATTTGGCGTGTTCTTTGCAAATGAATCCTGAGCTTAACAACATTGACACGTTGATGCGTGACACGGGGCCATAAAATGGCAAAGTGCATGAGCCGTACGCGGAGGCAGTTCAGGCCTTTTTTGCATCAAGGGACAGTAGAAAATTGTCCAAGTGTTACATTTAGGATCGTTTACTCTGGATGGAGCCTTATCTAGATCATCAAGTCCTGCTTTGCGCGCCCAGTTGGCTTTGAACGGTCGCGATTTGTTTTTATTTGTCTTCACATTTTCTTTTTATTATATTTTGCAACAAAGATCGTTTAAAATGATTACAAGTGCAGTAGGGCTGGGAAGTAGAGATACAAGTTAAATTGAATTACGAATGTTACCTACAGCACATTATACAATTGCGATTTATTTAAAAGATAATTTAATTAAATTTGAATAAGCTTTAATTAAACAATCTGATGGTACCAATAAGGCGAAAAAAAAAGTAGCGGGATCATTACAGAATGCAAATCGGATTAATACCCTAATTAACATCGAGTGGGGCAGTTGCTGGTATCAATAATATTAATTTGAATATATACATTAAGCCGTATTTAATAAAAATAAAATGCAAGCTGCTGATGGTATCAATGGAAATTAATTTTATTTATCATTATAATGCAACAATTCAAACAATTTATACGAGTATGCAGTTTTAATGCTGTTTCATTATTTCTCGTTCAGAAATATCTACTTTTTAAAAGAACAAGATGGCAAAGTTATCAAGAAGTGAATCCTTCCTTTAGACTTTTACATTTACGGGCTGTTTAATTTAAATTATTTGATGTTGCATTTTAAACTTTCGTAAACATTGTAACTATAGGTAATTTGATGAACAGAATGATTTAAGACATGGACTAATTCTAGGTATGAAATCATTTAAATAAAAGAACATGTGAACTTCTTTGGCGATCTCTACACCTTTATAACGAATAAGTAATGATTGGTGAAAGGGAGAAAGAGTACGAGAATTTTCAGGATTTATGTTTTCCAACATATTTTATCTTTAGTCCACCTAAGGAGTATTACTTTAATACGTTTTTTTTGTAATTCAATAACAAAAAAATGGTCAAATTTTTTTCGTTTCCGTTTATTTTTCCAAGTGCTTAAGAAACCGTAAACTATCAATAACTACAAAGAATTAAAATTAATACATAATAATACTCACTCTTAAATAAATATTAATTGTTGTTGAATAAACATTTACTGTAATATAANTTTTTTTTTTAACCTTTTAGCCGAGAAATACTTTATGTAAAGTCTAAAAAGGTGGCAAACCTAGTTAGGACATACAGGATGGACATTATAACATTTATTAATGTAAAATGTGATTATTTTTTAATACAAAAGTTTTGTCAATCATTTGAAATACACTTAATGTTTAACGTAATAATGAATTAATTTTTAAATTAATTTTACTCACTAATACAAATAACCTCAAATAATTGAGGAAATTGTAGCTTAGTGATAGAGTCCTGGTGCGTAAAACCAGGGGCCAGGGTTCAATTCCCGGACAGGGAGTGATAGTAGCAACAATTTTTCAACCTCAATAATTTGAGGTTATCTATAGTGGGTAAAATTAATTCACTAACACATTGAATCAAAGCTACAAAAATTCAAGGTGATGTTTTCTTAATCCCTAAATTTAGCTCAGTAATCTATTTAAAACATAAAGTTAGTGTTGTAAAACACATGTTTACATTACAATTAAAACATCAAGAGACTATATTATGTTCCCCTTTATTTTTTTGTAAGCTGAGAAGCACAGGCTGTAGCGCAGTGTTGTAAAAAAAAAATAATAAGTACTTTTCGCCACCTGCATTCTTTTCAAGAGGTTAACTGTAACTTGACACGTTATATGTGTAATAAATGTTCGGTTGTTTTGTTTACATTTTGACTAAATTTCATCGTTAACCGTGGTATCAATTATGTTTGTTCGTGGTTCAGTTGTTTGCCAAACAAATTTGATTGACGTTCATGTTTTACATCGATTTAAGTGGTTGTTTAGCGATTTGTAAATAATAAAAATGCTTTTACATCAGTTTTTACACACACACCCGATTGGTATGACTAATAGGTACATATGCCTTTTTAACGGTTGTTTTTAATCTTAAAGTACTTTTGAATATACATGCATACACCTAAACGGTAGTAAAGTCAAAAGAATTCTTTACTTTTTTGCCGCCCTGTTCTAATTTAATTAGTTAAATTATTTTAAACTTTGGGTACTATGTAGTGACAGCAGTATGCTCACAGGGGTGATTTTTTGGTGCATGATATTTACATATTTTTTACAAACACATGTAAAACTTTTTACATTCTCTGTGAGTCCAGAAATTCATAACGAAACTTTTATTTGAATGATAATTAATTTCTTTTTTTGTAGAGTTATTCATCTTGAACGAGTTGCACGCAAGAAAGCAATTTAATAAAGAGGTAAAAAGGATTTTATTTTATTATAATTAAAACAGATTTGAATTAGTCATTACAAACATGGTTATAATCGTTACATATGCAAATATATATAATTATGTAGTTATTATTTATTTAATCATCTATCATATTATGCTAAGTACATTCTTTTTCCCTAAATTAATCACGAAAGAAACTAGGTACTTACGATTCATAAAATTTGAGTAAAAGTTATAATAAGTTACAATAGGCCCAATTTTCTCCGTCGGAAAATTCTCTGCAGGGAACTGCGTGGGTGTTTGATGTTTATTTTCTAACAGTTTTCTCACATTTCTTTCACCTCATGCTGAATACGCGATGGAAGTAGAAATAAAATTGATAAAGTAATATGTAGCTTTTATAAAAACAAAATCACTAATTATAACAGTTTCTCGTTGATCTTTGCATTTTTGTGGATATCTAAAAGGTAACAATTAAATACATTATTCTGCTTTAGTTCTTGGAAAATATTCAAATGTCAGAATTTGTTTTCTTTTTGGCCTTTTGTTTTGTCGAAATATCTTCTTGGTCTATCTGTAGGTACGATAAATTCTAAATGTCCAATACACATTTTCTGTGGTTTATTTGAATATGAAAAATGTTAAATGAAATGTCTAGTAGTTCTAAAAAAACCAGTTGTTCAAACCAATGAAATTTTTGCAAGTGTATTAACATTGCGATTGTAAAGACAATGTTTTGACTGAAACAACAATTATCATTTCCTCTGTTTACTTCTTTATCATGAATTTGTCTTTGCATCTACATTTTTAAAGTAATTTTTTAAGTTGAAAATTTTTCATTTCAGGAAGAAATTCTTGCTCCATGAAACGATTTTCTGTTTCTGTTCTGTGTGAGGTTATTGAGTATCTACTCGAGGATTCTTCAGGTTCGACCACGCCTCTGCACAAACCGATGTAGATGCAAGCCTGTCATCCTCCTGCCCCTCCTGCCCGCTGCTTCCGTTTCCTCTTAGTGCCACTGCAGTCTCCTCTTCGACGCGCCATCCGCCGAGGACTGCAGAGAATGTTCCGGAGCAGCTGCAATTCCGTTTCGCATTGTCTCGTCTCTTCGACGTAGAGTCACATTCTCTCGGTATGGACTTGGCTTGCACTTTGCCGTTGAAGCAGAGCTACGGTGGCACCTGTCATTATTTGTTTGCAGAAGATACGAAAGAAACGGGAGAAGGACCTGCACATAATCACGGCATATTTATCCCCTGGAGGGCCGGTTGGAGGTGTGTTGATTGCCAAGAAACAGCTCACACGCCCATGGTGACGTGCATGAGGCAGAGGGAGATGGATTTAGGTGCGGGAGGGTGGGAGGAAAATGTGGATAGCAACCCTATCTGCGTCGGCGTCGAATGAACGCAACGACGCTCGGCGTCGAAGTCTGCAAAACACTACGTCAGCTACCGGCTTCCAAACTAGACGTCAGTCAGCTGGTCCTGTTCCAGAAGTTGAGTAAACATGAGTGATCTGTTTTGGTATAACTGCAACAACTACAAGTGCCGATCTCCTCAATGGAAAATAATAACATGCAAGTAGTTTTCACCATTCTTTTTCTTATAAACGTTATATCAAACGTAATTGTAAATAGTCCTGTTCATTTAAGAAAGTTTTCAAGATTTTAATTCTTTTCATTTCCTTATTCGAGTATATATGTGTTATCTACATTCAAAAGTAGAGATGTCCATCAGCAGTTCCTTTCTTTGGACTTAATTGCTTGTTCCTTCTTAAGCGCTAGTTTATTGCTGGATAATTTAATTTTTGTTACGGGACTGAGAAAAATCTTCTACTTCTCACAATTTTGCTTTCAGTTGAAGACGACCTTGGCAGTAAAACTGCGAAGTCAGTCGTAAATTTCCAGTTAAACGATCAAATTCAACGGGAAAGGCCCGCGGCTTCCTGGCAACTAACCTACAAGTGATGGTGGTCCATTTCGAACGGCTTGACAAATTTATGACCGAAGAAAAAGCTGAAGACCAATAAAACTTCTCGCAATGAACAGGTACCCTTCCTACGCTCATACTAACCCTCGGAGGGCTCGTAAAATGGCCGAGAAAACCTAAATCACTCTACAAGCTTCCGTAATTCCACCAACTTCCATAAAAAATGTGTAGGGGGAAAGTCAGAAATTAGAAAGAAAAACTCACAAACTTCCTACTTCTCAACATCAGTACACATGCTTTTTACTTATTAAAGAGGAATTTCTTAGGACTAGACTTATTTTTATCTACTATTGAGTATCTACGTGGCTAATACAATTGTCTTTAGTTTTAGAATGGAGAGCGTCCATGCAAGAAATGGTTATGAAGATCTACTTGGGGTTGATGATACTGATGACTGAATGACGACCCCCTGTACGTATACTGAATGTATCCTGAGTGTCTTCTGTCCGGTATACCTTCAGTATACGTAACAGGAGGCCACACAGTACAACAAGATGATCCCATCGTCAACGAAATCCTCCACCATGAACTCCAAATTCCTCCCGTCGTGGACCATCTTCAACAATTTTGTTATTTAAACATTACGTATTTTATTGGTACTTTTTGCGTTTACATGAACATGTTATAATATGTATGTATTGTAATAATGCGAAACACCACAATATAATCAATTAATGATAATCATTGATTTATGTCGTTAACGGTGAAAGTATGATTTTGTATATTTGGCAATAGTAATGTATCTTATTCGCTAATAAAGTATACATTAAATATGCATTATAATTATAAAAATTATCGGTTTGCCGCATTATTTTTATACTATTTTAGTTATATATATATTTTTTGTAAATTCTTCGTCATTTATAAATTGTATTACTGCTAGCAAAATTATAAAATTAATAATTTGAAAATTGCTAATCGTAAATTTACTTTAGGACAATTACAAAAAAAAATCATTTGCTCTATTGTTTCGGCTGATGCAATGCAGAACCTTTATCAATGTAATTATTCAGTTTCTCAACCACTTTGTACACAAATTAAACCGCTAACTCATTTGTGCAGAATATAAATGATTTTCGACGCTGTAGGTCCTTCCAAATTTGAATGCGCAAAATGACGAGCAAATTTCTACAAAAGCAATGCCCCCCTGAATAAATAATTGCTTTATATCTTACGTATTATTTGTAAAAACCGAATGAATTTTAATCAGGCAAATTCATTTTTTAAAGGTTGCATTATTTTTCCTACCAAAATAATCTCATTTTGGAAAATCAAATTTTATTCTTATTGACCATCATGAGGAGATAATAATGCCATAATTTTTACTTAAGTGTTTGTTTGAGTAAAACTGGCGAAAATAAAGTTTTCTTTTTCTTTTGAGTTTTATTCGTAGATTAAGAATGATTTTGTCTCTTAAAAAAATTTTTTCGTACAAAATTTACTCGCAAATATACTGACTGNAGATTAACACTTAAATATGATATATTTTATAACTCACTACCTTGCTTTTACTGTTTTTGTAGACCGTCGGATTTTCAAGGATGTAATATGGAGGTAGTTTCTGCATTTATATATAAATCGTAGAGAATTAAACCAAATCAGTAATCGAAGAAAAACAATATGGTTGATGTTATAGCACTTCCTTGAACAATAACCACGCCATCTTGCCCAAAGAATAAATTTATTCACCAACCCAACACCAGGTTTTTTAAAAAAGTTACAAGAGGAAGAACTGAAATGAGTTGCTGAAGCAACTACAATAAAGTGACAAAATGTTCAACGAAATTCGTTTGTCTTTCATCAGTTACTGTTTTAGGTCAATTTCCTACGATTTATTCCTGCGTGGTTGTGTGAATAAGCACCTATACGTGGGTCAAAGGTTTATAAAATTTATTAAATGAAACTAGATATGCTTATTTAATTTGATTACGTTTCTCGACTCTTAAAATAGGTAACTGTAAATTAGAACACACTAAAGACGATCCCAATGTCTCTTCTTATATTTCTGTACCGCCTTTTATTAAGTATGGAAGTCTGTTCCCTGGTGGGACATCTACAGCATTACTTTTTCTACTCTTGATCTCGTGCTATTATCTTGCTGTCAGGGGCCTGAATAATAGGTTGCCGCTGAGGCTATGTGGGGCGGGCCATGGGAATGTCCATGACTGTTGTCAACCAGCATTCAAATAATGCCGCTCAGTTTTACTCTACCTCGTCGACTTCTTTGTCGACACAACCACAGCAACTAAGTTGCTTTAAAAGTTTTTTAAAAGTAAAACAAGAAAAAAGTGTACCACAAAACAAAAGAGTTATTTATTTATGTATTTTTCTTTTTGCTTAATCGACTACATAGTGTTTACTGTATTATCGTAGAGATAGATGGAAACCTTATCGCGTTAAAACTAATGGAAATTCTTCTATCCGACGGTTGTAGTAGCATTGTTGTGGTATGACCATCGAAAGAACATGCCCCACACTGTACAAGTGATAGAGACTATTGGTGATGGTGATGGCATCTTATGACGTCATTAGTACGTCGATCATGGTTCGAATTGGAAACCAGATTGCTGAATACGCCGTAGGAGGCGCTTCTATGCAACGGAGCCATCAGCTTTCTTTGTATCCACCGCCGAGGATTTTTCTTGAAAACATTGTAAGTAGTTTATTGGACAGCTTTCGAATCTTATAATCATATACCTACAGTTAATGCACCTCTAGTTAATGCTTACAGAGAAATTAGCGACATACGTAACTAAAATGAGTAAAAAAGAACTACCTAATACATTGGATAACAAGTAATAAAAAATAAATGAACGTAACTTTTATTGTTATTTAAATTGAAAAGAGGCACTAATGAAGTAGTTGAAAATATAATGGAAAATATGAAAAAAATCATAGTCTCACTTAACAACTGCATAGTGTCTTGATCTCATCAAAGTTGTGGATTGATTAGGAGTTTGGGTGCTCCTATAAAACTCAAAATCCTTACAATACATTAATCCACCAAAAGGAACCAAGTTCGATAAAAATACAAAAATGGTATCCACAACAGGGAGTTTAATGTTTTCTAAAAATTATTAATGTTTTTGTTGCTCTTATACTTATTCTACTGACTCATAATATTTGCGATCACTATATTAGTTGAACACAATTATTACGATGGTCAAGTTTGATTATCTTTGGCATTTTCCATAACTTTCGATATATTTCATGTTCATCAAATGAAAATATTCAGACTGTTCTGTAATATGTTTTTATTTAATGTATGAAAACTTAATATGGAATATGTCTATAATAGTAGGAAAAAAATGGTAAAATATCATAAACGGCGATGTTTGACTACCAAAATAATTGTGTTTAAATATGAGAATGATCATAAATGTTATCAGTTATTATAAGATACATATATGGAACAATAAAGTAATTATTTTGAAAAACTCACTCCTATGGGGTCATTTCGTACTCTTATCTATTCTAATTCTTTGTATGGTTTTATTAGATAATATTCGATTCATTTTCATTTAAATAACAATAAGTGGGTAGGTTCAAGTCAATACACCCATTCACAGTAATAGATAACCTAACATTCAGGAATTAGGCTTTAGTCCTTTTCAAGGTTTCTAAAGAATATCGCTGTCGAACAAAATCTTTTGGTACGTACTCAATGTCGGTGTAGCTTCTTTTCCTCAGTATTCTGGACGAGGGTTTCCTGCCCAACATGTAGTAGTTAAGAAATTAAAGCACTAAAACTTCGATTTTTGTGCTATTAGTCGGATCGAGATGCAGTTTTCTGCATTTGATTCGTGAAACCATCTACCAAAGTTTGTGAACACAAGAGATGAGTTTATTTTCAAAAATGCATCGATGTATAAGAAAAACTAAGAATTATAAGCAAAGTTGTTTCTGCAACTTGGTTGGTAACGATAGAAATGTCCAATTTTTTACTAGGGGGTTTTAACGGTCGCTGAACTCGAATATGGAGTCGACAATGACCCCCGAGGTACCTGGAGCTCAGAGCGACCGTCATACACGTCGTCTCCAGGAGTTATGTTTTGAATTCATTAAAAACCAATTGAAATTATTTACTCGGGGGTTTTGAGTTCACAAAATTTGTGAACGGTCTCATTAATCGAACGTATCGGAAAACTGCATCTCGATCGGACTTACTGCACAAAAATTTAAAGGTTTGGTCTATTTTTGTACTTTATTTCGTCGACTATGGTTATTGTAAGTAAATTCTAAACTGCTTTTCATTATATGTTGTCAAAATTGTTCAATTGTTATAAATTGTGGACATCCNATAAATATTAATTGTTGTTAAATAAACATTTACTGTAATACACTTACTGTAATATAACTGCACAGATATAACCAAAAAATTAATTTAGGACTAGGTACAGTATAGTGAATATACATTATACTATAATGTATGAGATGAGGAGTCTAAGAAGCATAAGAAGCATAGCACTGATAGTCAAACTTTTAATAAAACAATGAATGCTATTTGCAGAAAATATGATTAGGCCAATGTTAACTCTCCGAAAAAGAAATACTGTTGAACAAGGTGAATGCGTTTTTAGTGTCAAGCTTATAAAATTTGAAAAAATATCCAAACCTTCAGATATTGTGTATCATATTTTTCAAACTCAAGTATTCAAATGTTTGTTTATAATTTGATTTCAATATCCATATAATCCGTAATCTGAATGTTTGTAAATATATAAGTATTGCAACAACCAAACTATCAATAAGCCAAATAATTGAATATCCATATATTTAATCAAATACACGCATTTGAATTTTCAAAAATTTTTAAATAAGTATTTGAAATATGATAATTTGAACAGAATATAGAAAAGCAGAATTTTGCATTACTTATATCTAAACTTCTAGTTTATTTTCTAATTTTCCGAATATGTAAGTATATTTGTATGTATAAAAAACAGTTAGTTTTCATTAAAAAGTAATGAAAACAATTTAAAGTTTCTGTTGGAGGAGCTATTCCAATCTGTTACTGTACAGGTCAACTTTGTATTTGATTTCGAACCAAGGCAATATTTTGTGCGCACCATTATCAATTGTAGATACCTGTATACAATATATATAGTATTTTCTAAAAGAAATAATAATAAATTGTACGTACAATATACTGGTTTGGTGGTGTAGGTATTATCTGCTGAACACACCCATTCATATTGCCATGCATAGTCTAATAATGTCTAACCTACTTTTATATTTTGCATACGTATTAAGGGGCGTCCAACTCCAAAATCCAAACTCTCTCTTAATATTTACCTATTGAATGTATTTTGGTCTTGTCAACTTCAGAGAGGTTCTTTGCCCCTCTCCCCATTAGTCTGTAAGCATTTTAATAAACAATTCTAACTATTATTATGTAAAATCCTTGATTTGAGTTACAAGTTTAAAAGTCCTTCCATTATGTAACAGTACTGATCTATCTGACGGACCCAACTAATCGTTAGTTTGTATTTATTACAAAATTTAAAGATTCTGTGCCCATTAGAAATAAAACTATCACCCTTCAAACTGTTTAAATACCATTAATGTTGTTATTAGCTTCCGTTGCAATTAATCTAACTGAAAATCTAAAAACGGCACAGTAAACGCCATCTCTAGTTCATTTGGTGGAATTCAATATGTTCAACAAGGTCTATTTACATAAATAGTTTGTTGAACTGTATCCACGGCGTAGCTCATCGCACATGATCGGCACCTTACTAAAATCGATCAAACAAATTTGTGGCGGTCAGTATGACAGACGTGGGTCGTGATTTCGATCTAAACGTATTAAGGCAGCAGTGTCTGTGTTCTGTAGAAGCTATCTATGACGTGCTGATGAGATCCAATCGTGATCCACGTCTGGCAGTTTCGGCAGAATACAGACCGCCATGAATTTCTCTGTTCGCGGTCAACTGTTAGGGATGAAAGATTATTTACTGTAAAAATCGATAGTACCTAATAAGAATATACCTTTTTGTTATCTACTTTTTGTAATATTGGAATTAACATCAACATATAGCTATGAATATTCCACAAGAGAAATGTTATTCGAGACAACCGTTCTGTTTTAGATTGTGCCGTTATCGCGTCATGAATTCGGGAATTCGAGAAAATAGACGATCCTCGCTGGATGCATTGCAAGACACACAATAAATAAAAATCGTCCGAAGCGGCGTTTCATCGCGACGTTGCAAACGATCGATCCCCGCTGGATGTCGTCGTCGTAAACCTTTCAAGTACCCACAATAAAAGTATATCACCTTATTTCCCGGCCAATTCCGCACAGTTCAGTTTTCTCTCGAAGAAGTCGTATTGGAAAGTGGCACGCGAGAACATACCATACATAAGAATACACCGGAGGGAAATTATTGCCGTTTTCCACCGTAAATTCGAACATTGTTGGCGGCTTGGCTAAATTTACTTTTCACTTAAACGCACCAACGTCGTTCCCGGGATGTTATTAATTTATATTTCGTTGCTCTAATTTGATGTAAACGAACTGAGATTATTGCAGAAATAAATAAAAACGCTGTCCATGAATGGTCTTCCAGTGGGACGTTTCTTAGTATAATGGCTAATTTTTTCACTAGAGGGCGCCAATATTGATTTGACTGTTAATTGGCTGATTGTTGGCCGATTACGATTACTGAGAAGTCGATCCTAGTAGATTGTAACAAGCTTAATTAGCATATGAAGAAGTTTTCCAATACTTTTTGCAATAAAAAAGTTGTGATTAATGGTTGAAAAATTTCATGGTTTTTGGTCAAAAATATTAACGTCAAGTAAAGTCGAAAAGGTGAGAAGCGTTCAAAATGTGGTGTTACAGTCGAATGATGACGATAACGTGGATAGAGTAGAATGAGAAGGTATTAGAAAGAGTAGAACAGGCTCAATAAGAAGTAGGTGAAATGGGTTAGCAAGCTTTCTAAGAATGAAGGGCTCGTTAGAGACATATTGGAAGAAGAAACGGAAGTTATGGGGGGAAGATTAGATTATCATTCATAAACAGTTAAGGATGTGAGATGTTGTAGTTTTCGGTGAATGCGAAGATTNTTAAATATCTTATTTTTAGATATTAAATGTACGATTAGCTAAACAATTTCTATTAAAACTCTAGTCGTAGTGCAGGACCGTACCTCGTAGAGATAATAAAAAACACAACATCAAACGTAAATAAACAGGATTGTACAAGAAGTGTTAAGATTAGCGTATATTTATTTTCTTGGGCGACATTAAAAAGCTAAACCTTTTGAAGCGAACACGTGTTGTTGTCAGCCATAAACACTTTTCGTTTATTTCACATAATAAGCACATGTCTGGTTGGTAGTTAACAATATTTTACCTCACCGACAAAATTTTTAAACATCAGGTCGTGTACAAGAAGTATTTTGTCTGTCGCGGATATATGTTAGATTACCTAACCCTAAATGATTAAAATTGAAAGCGTTTTTTGCTTTTTTTTTGTAATTTAATAGTTCTTTTATATGTAAAAGGGTCTAACGAGACATTTTTTATTCTTTAGCTAGATTAAAAGAAAGCAATTACAGCGGCCAATTAAATTTTGTAAAATAAAATTTCAAAACAGATACCATGTGGTTATACCATTTTAAGTCGTAAAAATAATAGTCAACAAGAATTTGTTGAAATACAAGGTGTACTTGTAGACAATTACCCATGTATGTATTATACATACGTATTGATATAGTTGAATATTTCTTGCGACAATAATAAAAAATGAAAATTGTAAATTACTGCCAGTATTCTCAGATATAAATAAAATGCTCTACTCCAATCAAACTTACAAACCTACTACATGTATTCAATAACATCACAACACTGACCTACGATAAGATAATAAATAAAAATCATAAATAAACATGGTCTAACTAGGATAAAAAAGAAAAAAGAAAGATTAATAAATAAAAGAAACGAATAATAAAAAAGACATAAAACTTCATAACGATTAATAAATTATAACTGATACATTGTGTGAAACCATTTTTCAATAATACTAATTAACCTCATTGCTCTTTAACTGCTTTAATTAATTTACATGTCATTAACTTTGTTTACAGGAAACGATTTGCACTCCTGCCTAATACATCTGTAATAAAACATATTACCTATTTGTAATTAAATAAGTAAATTATCTTGTTAAAGTAGATACTCGTTAATTTACCATAAAGAAAAATAAATTACATGTTTATTATAAGTGAATATATTGATTGTTATCTANGTTGTGATTAATGGTTGAAAAATTTCATGGTTTTTGGTCAAAAATATTAACGTCAAGTAAAGTCGAAAAGGTGAGAAGCGTTCAAAATGTGGTGTTACAGTCGAATGATGACGATAACGTGGATAGAGTAGAATGAGAAGGTATTAGAAAGAGTAGAACAGGCTCAATAAGAAGTAGGTGAAATGGGTTAGCAAGCTTTCTAAGAATGAAGGGCTCGTTAGAGACATATTGGAAGAAGAAACGGAAGTTATGGGGGGAAGAGGTAGACCTAGATTAGATTATCATTCATAAACAGTTAAGGATGTGAGATGTTGTAGTTTTCGGTGAATGCGAAGATTAGGTCAGGATAGGAAAGAGTGGAAGTGAGTGTCCGAGCAGTCTTAGAGATGACGACCTTATTATGATGATAAACGCAATAAAGGGATGCGGTCTATTGTGCCACATGTTTTGACACTTGCAAAAGAATCAAAACCGATGGGGTATTTGCCGTTAACCTAGAATCACGAGGCAAGAACAAACGTCTGACAGTTTGGGAAGAATTGTTACTTGTTGTATCTGATTTTTTGATCAGATGAATTTGTACTGTGTCAACCAGGAATTATATTAATTATGTATGACCCGGACCCGAAATGGTAGATGATAACGGTTAGTACTTTAGTTTGACAACTAGTAATATCGAAATTGATGCAGTCGCTCATTACGTAGCGGATTTTGTGTTTTCTATGCTTTTTAGTGATAATACTTTTTAGACTCACTCGTTTTGGGTTAAGTTACTGTTCGTATTTCTAGTTTGATTGGCCTTAACCTAAATGAAAAAGAAAATAAATCATTTCCAAATATAAATTGCGTTTATTTCCTTCAGACATTTGATCGGGTTAAGCCGGTCCTGTAAGGCCGTTTGTTCAAGTTTAATAAATATGCCGAAACGCCATCCCGGTCTCTTTAAAAAATAATTCCTCTCGCTCGCAAACACGTGAACTTTATTGTCCGTTACCGTCGAACGAATGGCACAAAACAGCAAAGAAGCATGAGCCCTGTCATGCTTTATAAAGAATGTATTCTGGAGGTTACATATGCCTTCACAAACATACATATTACACACACACATATTTTTTGCAGTGTGGGTGCGCTTCGGTGGAATAACAGAAAGAAAAGAAATGAACAACATGGGGGCACATATGCACGCGTCCATAATGTATTTTCTCAAAAGGATTCCCAAGAAAAATGCATCCGAACGATCCCTTTGACAGACATGAAACATTTCTAACCGACGCGACGCGACGGACCGCTCACCCTAAGCATAATAATAAAATATAAGGAACAAATGGCGTGTCGAACAGAATTAATAATAAGTTATTTGAAGATCACTTAAACAGAATGGTATGATTCATTCATTCAGTCATTCTTGTTTGTGATCGGTGTCTTTTTTTTTGTAAATGCTTTACTAAAAAGTACCTACCCATATTACCTTTAGTAACTCTCTGTTTGGACATTAGAAACCAGAATTTAATCTGTTGTTCAAAATCCTTCATCTTACACATAAGTCCAGATTATTATAATATGATAAATGTAACATTGTCATGAAGAATCGATATGAATACAGTAGATTTCGGGTATGTCGTCGTTATATCCGGAAGTCGTTACAGGCAAAGGTAAAAGATACAGACACGTACAGGTCTGACGAAGGAAGCTGGCGAGCGGTCGCGCAGGTACTTGCCCATTTATGACCTATTTGGGTAAGTCACTTGGTACCGATACACAAATAAGCTTTCAGTAGGCGTAAATTGTAGTATTAATACAGATGGGACAGTAGCGTACTAGAAAATAATGTAGAAACATGACNTTGCACTCCTGCCTAATACATCTGTAATAAAACATATTACCTATTTGTAATTAAATAAGTAAATTATCTTGTTAAAGTAGATACTCGTTAATTTACCATAAAGAAAAATAAATTACATGTTTATTATAAGTGAATATATTGATTGTTATCTAAAAAATATGTAATTGCATTCACTTAACAACAAAATGTTTATGATAAATGTCAGTTCAAAGGTCAAATAGCTTAAAAGAATAGAATAAAAAATGTATATACCTGCGCATTTAATCACGTTTTCTCATTACTTTAAAGGTATATGTCTTCCAATAACGGTTTCATATCATCCAATGGGAAAACCCTGAGGAAGCACAAAATTATGTAAAACAAATCAAACAGAATATAGTAAATGCAATTGTTAAATTGTTGTTGTTTTGTTAGGATCCGTTCCAGGTACGTAACACCGTTTAGAGGAGAGGGGGGTCTTGTTAAACGTTATGGAGGGTTAACAGAGGGAGGGGGAGGCCAAGAAATGCGTTAGATATGTGATATTATACTTTTGTTTGTGATTTTACTGGACACAATTGGCTTTTTTATGTAAAAATGGTCACGTGGGGTCTTGTAGCTTTTGGGGGGTAATGAGAAAAGTATGACGTGTTATAGAGGGCAAGGGAAGTTAAAAACCGCATGATGTAGTACTCGAAAGGCTCCTTATTAAATATTGTTACTTTTCGTAAAGATTTTATTACTTTCAATGAGATACATCTTTAGGAGTTTAATCTCAAGTTTTCTGATATCTACTGTGAAAATACATATGAAAACTACATTAAACTTTGAATTGATGTTGTCCTGTTTCGGGTCTAAAGGCCGTCGTCAGTTTTGCTAGCACGATGCTGGATGTGGAATTCTCTGAAGAAGCTAACCACTCATGCTAACGAAACGTTAGGAAGAAACTTCAACCGATGACGATTATTATTAAACCCGAATCAGGAAATATTAGTTCACCAACAATTTGACATTAAACTTTAATATAAAAAGACGAAGCAAAATATTCACTTATAAATATAAAAAAAATTGAAAATGTGCTGTACATATAATTCCTGTACACATATATTTGGATTACCTACCACAACTTCTTTTATTTTAAAAAGAAATTTTTTTTAATTTGAAATATTGTAAAATTTATTAATAACAATAAATACATTCGGTTTTACTCGCAATTAAAAAATTTTGTAAATTAAAATAAATTAACTTCTACACTTCTTTATTGCCTGTTGTGACTTCTTCAGAAATTATAGAATAGAACAGATTCATGAAGGCAATAAAAAAACTACGGAAGCACAAGTAAAAGCAGACCCAATCAGTAATAGGTAATTTTGTAAATTGGAATTTAAAATTAAAAGATGATTGAATTGAATAAGCATATTCCATAAAGGATGATTAAGATCTAACACAACACATGCTTTTATTGAACGTCATCCTCTCTGTAATATTTAACATTGTATTTTTTTTTAAGTTATACTACAAATTTTGTATTACCTTTCATTGATTTTGAATTAGTTGTTCTTGTCAAGTGTTATAAAAAAAGGTAGGTAGCAACCCTAATATACTTATACCTAACACTTCATGGAAGTAAAAAGAAAGTTAAATCAGTACCCACACAACAAATGAAAGGGTTAGTTTGAGAGATCAGTAGAGAAAGTTAACAAGTTTCATGTAGCTCTAGCAACCCTTTCGAAAGCTTTCTAAATTTTATTGCTACGGTAACTTCTAAAGATTTAAAGCTTAATCGTTTGGTGACTTTGTATCTATAAGTGCAGTGGTTTGTGCAGTTAAAATCTAATTTATATTTTCGGCAAAATTAAGCCCAATTTTTAAGTGCTTAATTCTTTTATAGTTAATATATCTTAACTTTNAACCAAAGTCGTAATAAATGAAGTCCACTGTATATGTAATGTACTCGTATGTTTTAAATTCAAGGCATTTAGATTTAAAATGATCGCTACAACCAAAGTCGTAATAAATGAAGTCCACTGTATATGTAATGTATAATGAAGTAGTTTGGTCTTCTTCTTCTATTTTTGTGAATCAGAGTGAGTAGATCAGTAATTTTAGTGTGATAATCGACTATTGATTGATGGGAATTGAATATTAATATGTATCGCTCAAAGCTTATGCCATAATTATCAGTTATATACAACCCGTATCATTTTTCTTGTCAATTTAAGTTATTTTTCAAGAACACGTACCTATTTTCTGTAAATTATGAATAAATAATATCCCTGTATAAAATAGTACAACAAATGAGGAAAATAAAAATTAAGACGTCTGATTAAGACGTATTGCAACGATAAATTTAACTAACGGTCGTAAAATGTAGGCATTTGACAGGCAAACTTTTAGAGGATACTAAAATTTCGCCACGATCATAAAATACTTTACATCTCCACGCGTCCAAATTGTAGAAGGAAAAATGAAAATGTGTACGTGAACTATCTTTGCGAATAAATATATTAAACACGAGACGCGGTTAAATCGGCTTCGTATCATTATTACACATTTGAATCACTTGAGTTACTCCGTTTATAAAAATATTAATTTCATACTTAACTACATATAATGGAACGTACCCGTATGAGGGGAGGGGGTTTTCGAAAATGCCATGCTTGGTCGTAGGGAGGCTTAGGTTTTGGTTACGTAGTCAGTATCCTCTAGAGGTCTAGAGAAATCTCCCGCTTTTTCGAACTATGTCTATTCAAAACTTTCAGTTTGCAAAAAATGATTTAAGATCATATTTATGAATTACTACGTGAAAACTAGAGGGTAAGGGGGTCTTGGAATATACCATAGGTGGGCAACGAGGGGGGGAGAGAAGTAAAGAAACTGTAGAAAAGAAGGATCATGCACATTCCCTAACCATCTGTGCCAACTTCGTCAGGCCTTTGGTAAACGCACGCTGATAAACCACCTATGCAGTATTGTACAAATATTGGGATTTTGAATTGAACACATTTATTTAACAGGATAATAGTCAGGAACAGCACCTTTCTAATTTTATAGTCGTAGAATTTTTAGAATGGGTTTTGGNTTTTACAGGTTTCTATACAAATAAAAAAATCGTGCAATCACAATGGCTGCAGTTTCTAATGAATTATTCATTCAACTAACAGTAAAACTACTTACTTCAGAAAAGCGTTAAAAATGCAGTGTGCTATGGAAGTTATCAAACTGTGTCTTAGTGGTTCAAATAATAATAAAATTCATTTCATGATATGTGAATTCAATAAGAATAATATTTGCTGTTGGGTTTTCCTTTTGATAATGAAGAGGCAAACGGATTTTAATAATGTGTTACAATGGCGAGACAGATCCGCCTACAGATCAGCCATCATATCAGGCAGGTCAGGCTCCGACGTCAGTATAAAAGGTAAATTATACATGTATTCACTTTATAAAACATATTACCTATTTGTAATTAAATAAGTAAATTATCTTGTTAAAGTAGATACTCGTTAATTTACCATAAAGAAAAATAAATTACATGTTTATTATAAGTGAATATATTGATTGTTATCTAAAAAATATGTAATTGCATTCACTTAACAACAAAATGTTTATGATAAATGTCAGTTCAAAGGTCAAATAGCTTAAAAGAATAGAATAAAAAATGTATATACCTGCGCATTTAATCACGTTTTCTCATTACTTTAAAGGTATATGTCTTCCAATAACGGTTTCATATCATCCAATGGGAAAACCCTGAGGAAGCACAAAATTATGTAAAACAAATCAAACAGAATATAGTAAATGCAATTGTTAAATTGTTGTTGTTTTGTTAGGATCCGTTCCAGGTACGTAACACCGTTTAGAGGAGAGGGGGGTCTTGTTAAACGTTATGGAGGGTTAACAGAGGGAGGGGGAGGCCAAGAAATGCGTTAGATATGTGATATTATACTTTTGTTTGTGATTTTACTGGACACAATTGGCTTTTTTATGTAAAAATGGTCACGTGGGGTCTTGTAGCTTTTGGGGGGTAATGAGAAAAGTATGACGTGTTATAGAGGGCAAGGGAAGTTAAAAACCGCATGATGTAGTACTCGAAAGGCTCCTTATTAAATATTGTTACTTTTCGTAAAGATTTTATTACTTTCAATGAGATACATCTTTAGGAGTTTAATCTCAAGTTTTCTGATATCTACTGTGAAAATACATATGAAAACTACATTAAACTTTGAATTGATGTTGTCCTGTTTCGGGTCTAAAGGCCGTCGTCAGTTTTGCTAGCACGATGCTGGATGTGGAATTCTCTGAAGAAGCTAACCACTCATGCTAACGAAACGTTAGGAAGAAACTTCAACCGATGACGATTATTATTAAACCCGAATCAGGAAATATTAGTTCACCAACAATTTGACATTAAACTTTAATATAAAAAGACGAAGCAAAATATTCACTTATAAATATAAAAAAAATTGAAAATGTGCTGTACATATAATTCCTGTACACATA
>NW_020438896.1:506318-510321 GCF_000699045.2 Agrilus planipennis
TCTTTATAAATGATTTGATAATACATATGAAAATAAGTATCATCATTTTCAAATTATTTAATGTCACAAAATTATATTTTAAGGTAAAGAAGTGCTTTATTTTTGTAAAAACCTTTTAATAAATAGTTACCACTCTGCAATATTTTTAGAAATAATTTATTATCAATTTTTAAAATATTTCAAACGAGATCACGGAATTTTGGTATATATGTTACGCGATTTCTTCTGTGAATATGAATTAATTTTACTGATTCTTAATTACTGGATAGCCCACATTTCCTGTGATCCCATTTAAATGTGAAGAAATATTCTATTTCTAACTCTAGATTCCAGTTTTTAAGCGGTTAAGTTATCGGTAAATACAAGCAAACAAAATAATAAGTATATATTTCCAGCAATACCGAACAAAGTATCTTTTTGAATATTTTACCAAGACTGAGTTGTAGGTTTCTGCAATATTTTAATAAAATTTTCCTAAAGAATAAAAGCCATGTTACCTTTATTAAATTTTATCCGAGTAATTTTTCCAGCCGCAATACAAATTTTAAGGTTTAGGCATTAGGTATTTTAGGAATAACCCTAAAAAGAAAAGAAAACATAAGTTGTTGTGTTGGTTGCCGGCCAAAATCCAGGCACACGTGTAAAAAAATATGAAATATGAGTCGGTGTTGAGTCGTCTAGGTAAAGTTGGTTTTTGGAACTTTTGATATTTACGAACTCTTTAATATTAAATACTTAAACATTTACTTAATACATAACACAACTTTTTGCTTTAATTGAGATAAATATTTTTTCCGGTTGTAAATGTATTTAAATAAAAAACTGTGATTATAACTGTTGCTGTTATCATAAGATTATATGTCTCTAATTCTTTTTTAACATCGATTGACTATTAGCACTTTTTGTTCTCAATAAGTGGGTAGCTAAAACTTCTCAGATGTTTAAAATCTCAGCTGGACTACCTACAGCAATATTTCTGCCAGAAATATCTCGTAAAGTATGTATGAGAGGACATTTCCCCGAGCTTTTCCGTAACCGCCCTATTGATTTTCCTCCCTACAACCACTAGACATCATTAAAACGCATGTGCATCCCTTGCTGCAACGTTGACCGTGGACGAGCTGACTCGTACCGCCAGCATCTCACCCTCCCAGACACGTTAATCGTTTTAGCACACACATGCATACGATCGAAACCATGAAGAACGTTGACGCGAGAGAGTAGCGTAGATGACGAAACGTTACAAAGGAAAGAGAGGAAATCGTCTCGCGCGTCAGTTGCAGAGCCGAATCATAATGAAATTAGCCGAGCTGCCTCGACGGCCATTGGATGTTACCCGGTTGCCATAGCAATCGATGACTCGGCGAGAGTATTTTTCGTAGCCATGTCGATGCCGACGTTTCCCGGCTCTACCATCGCGGTAGACAAATGTATTTTCACAGGCACACACTCTTACAAATACGGTACGAGCTTTTCGTGTTTTTGGCTGCATCAAAGTCAGACGTCGTTTTAAGGATGCAGACGTGGTTGTCGCCCTCTGAGAAACGACATTCCACCACCGTCGACCTAAATGAGCCCTGCATTTATCTGCACCGATATTTCATGGTTCACTTGTCCTTAGAATATTTATCAAATCATTAATATATCTACTCGACGAACCTATAAATTTCACTTTTTTTGGTTTCTTCGTTCTGATATTACATTTAGATAAAATAAAAATTGACCGTGTATAAATATGGTAAGAAATTCCTTTCTATCATCCCACTGATAGTTATTTACAACTGCTTCAATTGATGCGGACGTGACCTTTTTTTAAAAGAATTTGATTATTTTTATCACAGTTGTGTACATACTCCAGTTGCTATTACTATTATGTATATCGTTGCTTTTAAACATATGTTATTGTTGTTGCCATTTAGAATTATTTTACAGTAAAACAGAAACGTATGAAGTTATTGTTAATAATCAATTTAACGGTTCGTGGCTGATGCATATAAGTACATTTTCAATTATCTAAACTGTCCATAAACAACGATTCTTAAAAGGCATTCGGCTGTTACGTTGTCTTTTAGAATGTCGTAAATTTACAACAACTGCTTATTTAACTGAAACGCCTAAGTTCAATAACCACCTTAAGAGCTACTTCAACTAAAATAAAATTATCACTATTGTACAGCACTGTTGATAACGTAGAGGACAAATTACATATGGACCTACATAAACACATTTCCAATTTATAGACAGTAGGACGTTTAAGTTAATTATTAACAATTTCCATTTCAAATTCCTTATATTCCTGTGTTTTGTTTCGTAATACTTAATATAGAATTAAACAACTTAATAATTACAATCTCAATATGTGGTATTTACAAAAAGAAGCTTTACCTTTTGCTTCCAAAAATTGAAGCAATTTCCTCAAGGTATATGCCTTAAAAAAAAGCGAAGGAAAAGCTTTTGCTTCGAGGGTTTGCTTTAAAGTAAAAGGTTTTACATAATTTATACTAATAAAAAGAAGCATCTGCTCAAAAACTAAAGGATTTGTTTCTAAAAAAAGGAATCTAGGTTGACAACAATTTTTCTCGCTCTTTTCAACTTTTCAGTACCTGCCCAGGCATCACACAGCTTGTAACATAAAAATTGATATATTTGTAGGACTTTTTTGTGTTAAAATCTATTTAAAAGGACTTGTATAAGTAATTTTTAGTTGTGTGGTCCCAGTGTTATGTTTGTTGTGGCTGATATGGTGCATTTACGTACAAGAAAATACCACAAACCAAGATGTACACCATGAGAATCAAATTTTAAAACGGTATTTAGATTTGAGGAGGAGAATGTTGTGTGGTTGACAGACCTTCTTGACACGTATCCTGAAACACGTGAAGAAGCCGTATCACCTGTGCAGAAAATGAAAATATTTCTGGGTTATTGTGCGAACCATTTTAAATTTGCTAACTTTCAACACTGGACAAGTAAATTAGGAATGTATTAAACAAATAAAATAAACGGTTGTGACGGAACACATACACGTTGATTGCACAATGCAAATTTTAATTAGTTTGTCGAAATCGATAGGGGCTAATCTGTACCTTTTACTTTATTAATCCGAAGCATTTCCTTTTAAGAAAAAGGTATAGATTATGAATATGAATGGTAGCAAAAGCTTTTACTTTTACCTTTTACTTGAAAGTAAATGCGAGCTAATGTTTCGCCAGAAATTATACTTAAAACCATTTTATTAAAGAAATGAAGTTAAAATTATCTTCACATAAGTTTCAAAGCGGAAAATGTTAACGAGTTTGATTGTTTTGTGAGTTTGTTTAAAAAAAAAATATTTTAGAACGAATGGTGCAGTTTTTGTTTTGTTGAAACAATAGGCATTCAGTCAATAGGAATTTTGTTTTTTGCTTAGGACCTGTGAGGTTGAAGTAAAGATTCAGTTTTAATTGTAAGCTAGACAAGACGTCAGTAACCTATGACTTGCGGGCCATCGAATGAACTATCTATTAATTTCAAATGGCCTATCTCAGTTCTAAAAATAAAGTGCAATAAGTACTTATATAAAAATAAATTATAAAACAGAAAAAATAAACGAATTGAAAATATTTTTTTCAAATCGCTCCTAATTACAACACCAAAAGAGCATTGGCTTTTGTCGCTTTTAGATGGCTTGCGTTTTTTCGGATTTTGCTTTGATTACTTACATCTTAATCATTTGACATCAATTTCGTCATTACTCAATGAAGATGTTTGTCGTCTCTATTGTATAAAATTTACTTATTATTATTCACCGAAAAAGACTGTTTCAGAATGAAAATTAAAAAAAAACAAATTCGTTGCAGATAAACCAAGAAAGCTCAAAACGCCTAATATTTTAAAAATAATAAATTTTAATTCAAGAACGAGAAATGCTTTATTAAAGCTGTTGTCAATAAGAAAAAAATTCATTGGTCATCTTTAAATACAAATTTTATTCCTTATTTGTATCACAAGATTTTAAGGATTT
>NW_020438896.1:510889-568190 GCF_000699045.2 Agrilus planipennis
TCAGCATTTACAGAAAGAGTATTCTCTGTTATGAACGCAAAGTGGCGGGACGACAGGAATAAAGCTTCATTAAAACTAATTAAAAATGAACTTTTAGTTTACTTAAATCTTTGTTTGCCATGTTTAGAGGCTATTAATGTATTTAAGAGCGACAGCAATTTGTTACTGGCTGCTAGGTGTAACAAAAAATATGTTTTTAGAAACAAAAAATAAAATACTTTATTTTTATGCTGAGTACCTTTTTTTAACATTTTAGTCGAGAAATACTTTATGTAAAGACTGAAAAGGTGGCAACCCTAATAACAATATCTGGAAGTACACTTGTTAGTTCGTTTCAAATGTAAAGAATTTCACATAGTTACTTAACAATATGGATCGATCGTTTTCCGAGCAATATAGAACGAGTTCCTTATTGAAAATCCTAATTTCCAATTCAATATATAACTCATAAATATTAATCCATTTTAAATAAGATAATTATTTACTTTTAATTTATCGTAATATGAAATAATAATTGATGACTGTTCACTGTTTCTTATCCACTTTTTTTTAAATTGTTTATTAAAATCATAAAATTCATCAAACAAATGACAAGTTTTTTGATAACGGAATCAGCAAAACTGTCTCTCTGTGTCACAAAATTGAATAAACGGTTGTTGTGTAGTAAAATACTGTAACAAGTAGCAAAAATAACGACAAGGACATAAAGGTCTTGAATGAGTGTCCATTACTATGAGAAAACTGTTTAATAAATGTATATATTAAAAATACATACATACATACAATTAAAGAAGGCAAGTTAACTGAGAGCAATTGGTGTTAAAGAAGTGAATTCCAGAATGAATATTTGTTCATGCATCACGTTTCAATTTTAATGCAATAAATTAAATACTTAACTATTTCACGGACTATGAAAATTTTACATTCCATAATTCTTCCTCTGAGTGATATCAACAAAATAATACGTGCCAAATAAGGTGTGAAAAGATTTTTTATTTAAAAGAGCAACCAACGTTTCGCCTCAGATTAGAGACTTTATCAAGGTAATTTTAAAAATCGGTGATATTTAATTCATTACCCAGCCGTAAATGCACCCCACGAAGAAACATAATTCACAATCACAGGTAAAGAAGAAAACCATAAATAAATACAAATTAGTTAAAAAACGTTAAAAAGGTAACAGTTAACAGCTACACAGCAGAACACCAACAGGCCATCGACTTTTAAAAACACTTCCTGACGACTGGCGAGTGGGATGTGCACCACGCTTCCTGGCGAAACGTTAGGAAGCAACTCTAACTAACGATGATCTTTAGATCCGAATTAGGACAATATCAGTTTACAAAACATATTATTATATTTAGAAGTGAATTATAGAAGACGTCCAGGTACTAATACGTATACCNAAACCATAAATAAACATAAATTGGTTAAAAGACGTTAAAAAAGCAACCGTTAACAATTACACAGCACCTCTTGTGTTTTCGTTGCTTTGATTCTAAAAATGGGAAAATTTTGGAGTGTTTTGTTCTACTCACCCGACTAGAAATGGGAAGCAGGTTAACCTAGTATAGAGTGAGGACTTGTCAAGGTTGTCCAATTTTAGGAATTTCTTTTAATGTGTTAATGTAGAATGAATATGGGAGTCCTTCATTAGGATAAGCTATGTAGGTCCTACTCACAGTTTATCTAAAACGTTAATTGAATTTGGTTTTCTAAACGAAGATCTCATCGGCGCTTGATCGTTTTGACATTTATAAAATATAAATTCCTAAATTCTCATCTAGATTGAATGCGGATAAACTCAATAAGTTGTAATGTGAATTAACGTAGATTATCCAAGTGCCAATTTTACTACTATGTTTGAGTAAATAATGCATCTAGGTACGTTTTTGTACAATGTCAAGAAAATCATCAAATCATCAATAAATTTACTCATCGTGTATATTTTTTATATTGAATTTTGCAATCAGGTTTTAATAGGGTTCTACCCTGATTTATTATCGAGGTTTTCTTTTTGATTTCTTTTTTAGGTGTTAATATTATTATCATATTCACAGAAGGTGGACATTGTTAGGATTTTAATAAGTTAAAGGTTATCTCTATTAGATGTACGATCACAATTTCTAGTCGGGTATATTGTACTTACTAGTAAAGTGTAAATTATAGCGACTCGCGGCACACTTTGATCTTAAATTACCATAGACTATGGCCAATAAAATCGTAATCAAATGTTTGCCTAATGAGAATCTCAAACGAGTTTCACAATAAATTACTGATGTAACTAATTTTTTAATGAAACTTGTCTAATGTTAAGTTTTGTGAGTATTTAATTTACACAGCATTTACATAAGTACCTTTATGTGATAACGTAAAAGAATGCGAAAACTGGTTGGCTAATGTCAAGATTTAAAATCGGTATCGGTAAAAATGAATATTCAATGGTTATAATAATCGTCAACGTCAAAATTGAGAGAAAATTTCCAAGGGTTTTGTTCGGATTATTAAGGCGAAAAAGGATTTCCTTGTGGTGGAAAAGATTTCCCAGATTGCTGTATGTAACGTGTTGTACACCAAGGACTTAAAGTTAGGTTATGACATAACGATATCGTTTCTGTGGAAATTATAGGATTCTCTGTTACAAATTTCCTAAAATTGAGATTATCATGGGTAATTATTTTATAATTTGTAGGTTGCTTTCTTTTGCATCTTATGAGATACTCATGGTGCTATGCAGCTCTCTCACATTAAAAGTAGAGAAATAAAATGAAATAAACAAATAAAATATTTTTACACACATATTTGTGAAATTTGTTTAGTCTTAAGTATGATTGTGTTATTGTGCTCTTTTGTAGTCAACAATACTTTAAATTGCAATTGTTTTACTATTGTTCGATCTGATGCGTTTGGTTTTAGTTGTCTTATAATAATAGTTAGGGTTGTCACCCGTACTTTATTATAAAGTATTGTATTCTATTTCGACTGTGCGTACGTTACATTTTACAAGACACATAAAGTACGCAAAAATACTTTAGTTACGGCCTTAAACGAACATCGTAATTTTGTAAGCGATTATTCGAAATTCAGAGTATTTTTACATCAATAATATTGCACAATACAATATTTTTGAGAATCTTTCTATGTTTCTGAACACTAGTTTCATTGAAAAAGCCATATTTACGGAACAACCTGATTTGCTGTCCGTTCCGGCCACTTCAGCATTTACAGAAAGAATATTCTCTGTTATGAACGTAGTGGGACGACAGGAATAAAGCTTCATTAAAACTATTTGAAAATGAACTTTTAGTTTACTTAAATCTTTGTTTTCCATGTTTAGAGGCTATTAATGTATTTAAGAGCGACAGCAATTTGTTACTGGCTGCTAGGTGTAACAAAAAATATGTTTTTAAAAACAAAAANGTTTACTTAAATCTTTGTTTTCCATGTTTAGAGGCTATTAATGTATTTAAGAGCGACAGCAATTTGTTACTGGCTGCTAGGTGTAACAAAAAATATGTTTTTAAAAACAAAAGATAAAATACTTTATTTTTATGCTGAGTACCTTTTTTTTGAACCTTTTAGTCGAGAAATACTTTATGTAAAGCCTGAAAAGGTGGCAACCCTAATAACAATATCTGGAAGTACACTTGTTAGTTCGTTTCAAATGTAAAGAATTTCACATAATTGGGTAAGGGGATTTAATTGTAAGTTTATACATGTTATAGGTTTGGCCCTTAAGACCCATATGAAAAACCCATAAGGTAATCCTCATTTTAGTATCACCACTTTTTTTGGTGGGATTTTCATAAGGAACCTACGCGGAAATCCTTATATCGGCATGCCCCTCATTAACCACATGAGGCCCGTACGCTAGATGGGGCATGCCCCTTATAAATTCTGGTCGGGTTCTTCTTGTTCATAAAACATTCAGAAAGCAATTTTCTTTAAAGTATAAATTATGTTTTGAAAAATGTGTCATAATAATGTCACCAATGGTTCGATTTCTGTTATTAATAATTTTATTCAGTTTACATGCGTTTCGCGTTCAATAATATTAATTTTAATGCTCTACGCAACGTCTACGCTTTTTATTATGTATGAAGGTCCATACTTTGGATACGTTTTTGTTAACGAGACGATTCGAAAACCAAAAAACTTTCTGGCGTTTTTCTTCCATCGTTTATTCACGGACAGAATCGACTTTTATATTCAAATCATGTTTCTTCGATGCGTGAAAAACAAGAAGCATCGTTTTGAATACCTAATTATGAAGCAAGGCGCCAGTTTCGAACTTATTTAGCCGGCTATAGAATTTGATAGATAAGTATTTTTAGATAACTATCTACTTTATAATCCTTTATGTATTATTCATTCTTAAATTTACTGCGTCAAAATAATTGTCAGAATAAATTAAAAAAAAAAAATGAATAAAATTCCTTAAAAACCAACGTTGATAAAAATAAATGATTTTTCAGAAAAATTACGATTTTTTTAAATTTTTTTAGTAAATCTAATTTTGGCTAGTTTTAAGTTTTCATTGATATATTAGGTTTTACCCGCGGCTTAAATACGTTGAATACGTAAAATCATTGATGATCACATAAAACTATTTTTTTCTATCCTTCAAGAACAGTGTATCTTTCTGGATAATAGGTACCCTGTGTCCTTTTCTAAATCCCTAAAAATGTGTATGGAAAATTTCATAACAGATTTTACCCGCGACTTCACTCGTGATGATGTCCTAAAATACGTGTCAAAAATCATCGACGATCACATAAAATTAATTTTTCTGTCCCTCGGGAACAGTATATATTTTCTTGATCAAAAGTAAGTAAATGTCCTTTTCTGTACCCCGAGGTGAAATGGTAGGAAACAAAAGAAAATTATAATAGGGTATTATTTAGGATTTCTTATTTTCTAACAATTCTAACTATTTATAGTGTACCTGTTGACTCCTATATTCAGATATAAAAAACAAACTTCGGTATTACAAAAGTTCAACAATATTAAATATTTCTTTAGATACCTACAATCCTCTTTTTTGTACCTACTAAAAAATTTTTAAGTGCTGTTTTGTAAAAAGCACTTAAATACTTTTTTAACATAAAAATGTTTTTTTATGAATAAATAAGTGTCCAATTAACTTCATGATTTTATTAAAAAAAAAAAGAAGCTGATTTAAATTATCTCAACCCTGTTAGCAACACATTCGTCTGAAGAAATTGAACATATAACTTAAAATTTGAAAATTTAATTTTTTTGCTTATGAAAATTAGCAACCTTGGGGTGAATTTGCGCTTTCATGGACGATTACTATCTATCTATTATTACAGAGAATCAAATTTATATACGATAAATTGACATCTTGTAGAAAACATACCTAATACATAATTAATATATGTAAATTATTACAAGTGAAACAATTAGAAAAACACCTAAAAGTTAAGCTTTCTCAAGTTACAACGCAAATGGCGTCATTTGTAAAGATTGTAAACAAATTAATCAAATCATTTTTAAACAATTGAAATTATTTCCTTCCCTCTACGCATTAACTTAAATTAATTAGGAAAAATTGTTGCTGCTGTAAATTAATGAAAAATAAAAGTACAATATTCAATATTCAAAAACTTATATGTATATTATATGCATTATGTTATACCGTATACCTGTAATTCAGAGAGAATAACTTCAAAAACAAAACTATATTTACAATAAATTGTTTCATTTGCCAGTATTAGAAAAGTTTTATTTAAAAAAAATTGGTTGAAAAATGATCTACAATATACGTATTAGGTAATAAAAACTGAACTACACACACCCTACAGTTAAGAAATATTGTAACTGCCTGTTGACTAAGAACAAAAAAGATTTATTACCTCCCTGAACAACTATAACAGACCATAAAACACCTTGTAGGATTTAAGTCGAATACGTGAGCTTTTACAATCCTTTAGCGTATCGAAACATAATGAAAAGGGTTAAGGAAGCAATAAACAGAGAAAGTTGTTATATTATGACAAATTCTGGGATTTCTAAAAAGGTAGGTACTCTTTTTTAAAAGAGGTAGAAGTACACATTGAAAGGGAAACGATATAGCACGGTAAAACCTACATAAAAATAGAACCCTCATTCAACCATCGTCTCATAAAGAAGGGTTAAATGAAAGAGAACAAGCAGAGCACCAATTTGTTACGAGAAAGTGAAACGTGTTTGAAAAAAAATATCGTAAAAGTTAATTCGTTTTCAAAACGCTTTTGAAGAAATGACCAGTTTAATTTATTGCAGCGGAAAGAACTCCAGAGCATTATACACATAGTTATACGTAATACGCAACGATGTTAGATAGAAATTTCTAAAAATAGATGATCCTATTCAGACACTGCTGTAATTCTCATATTTAACAGGAACAAGTGAATTACAATTTATAAATCCTATGGAAACCAATACGACGATTAGAACGATTACGTTATAATTTACGTATATGCCTTTGGGGTGATTACGCGTGGTACGTTTTATATGAGATTTCTCTTGGGGAAATTATTAACCTTTAGTCACAACCATACGTAATGGATGATTTCTCAATACACTTCTCCACCCAATGCGAACTATTACTTTCTTGTTACGTAATACAAAAGTGGTTGATGCTATTATCAAGGTGTTTTATCAAGATTTTGATGTTAAAAATGGACTAAATTTTTATTATAGTTGTTAATTATAGCAGATATTATATTTATCATATGCATATACAGGGTGAAACAGAAATAAGTGCGGACCGCTGGAGGATGTAAACTAGATGCAATAAACAATCGCATAGGGTTAAGGACTAAAAATGGTTTTAAAAAGACAATCACGATAATTTACAATCTGAAGCCGGTCCTGTGGGTGAATTGGCAACGAATAATGTACTGCAATAAAAGCTCTGCAGGTACATCGACGCAAAATGTAAACATTGCCAATTATCGAACGTCTAAGGTAAACATAAACAGTTTAATGCGACACATAATGTTTAAATTAAATAAATTACAGGCATCACTATTCAAATGCTAGAACATAAAAGGTCATTACCAGCTCATTGAGTGTGGCGTTGCGGGTCGTATTTCTTTAACAGGGCCGGAACTGGATTTAGTTGTACTTTGAACTACGTCGTTCTCGAAAACGGTGAACTTTTGGACGTACGAAAATTTACTTAATATGCTTGTTTTATCCTGCAAGTTCAACACTTATTTCTGTTACACTCTGTATACATATTGTTTTTTTAATGCGCTAGTCGCTGTTTCCAAATTAACGAGTCCGACCGATTTGTTAATAGTAAAACAGCAACTAAATATAAACTAATTTATACCATAAAATTCCTATAACAAACGCCTATAAGAAATCTTTAATAAACATTGACAACGTATTTTCCTTTTTTTTGTTTATATAAGATCCGTAAAACACGAATAAAATTGAAGTGGTAACTTTTTAAAGTATCGAAAAACGATGTGAAGGTTTACCGTGCAAATTTAGTACTAAAAATGGTGAAAGATGCGTCTGTATAAGTTAACGTGTTAAATGTTCCATTTTAAAGCAAGATTATTTAAATTTTAACTCCGTTAGAAGCTTTTTTTTCAGCTGTTGTCAATGAAAAGGTTCTAACTGAGTATGTATAACATTGATTGTCATTTACTCATCGTAAATGGAATTTCGACCGGACTATTTCAAATGTACTCCTTTGAAACTGGGCATCCCAATTTTTTTAAGTTATTTTATTCCTGTGTATTACACAATATACTTTTGCGTTATTGGAATAAACTACAATAACATGCCTACCTACTTCTGTAATAATAATAAAGTTCATGTATTATATCTAATCTTATAAAGTACATACATATTCCTTTCTAGTTTCTATTAACGATTATTCATATGCAGCAACATCGTACTCCTCGCATTTGGTGTTTTTTTAAAGACTTTTACAGCCCACTACGCCATCTCAATATTCTCTGTATTTAATGCAAATCTCTGCTTGCGATTCGCTTTTAACTTGCAATTACTTGGAAAACGTGATACGTCCACATATACAGACAGTCCCACATGTTTGTTATTAATCGATTAACCTGTGTTAATTGATCATTAATTTGTCGATCAAAATTTTAAATTAAAACATTGCTTAGCTGATGTAAGAAATTTGTGAGAATCTAGTAACTATGATTAATGTCAATAATTACATTAAAACATACATATAAACTAATTGTACCTACTGATTGCAGTGGCGTAACAATAGGGTGGTAGAACGGGCAAAATGTCAAGGCCTCCGGCCCGAGAAACCAGAAGGAACATAACTTTCATTACAAAATTTGACAAAAAATATTAATTTTGTATTTAATCAATTTATGTTAGGTATTAACTTAAGAATATACACGAAGTATACAAATACAATATCAAGATTTGAACTCATTCATAAGAAAAAGATATCACTTAGTTTTAGAATGTATCCATTGCGCTGAGTTCATTTTTTTGCCGCAACACTACTTTGGTGGCGCGTGCGCGGTAGTGATGCTCGGGGAGTCCCTGCTCTCTATTTTTGAAGGACGTTCACGTGCTACGACATGTAGAGTTAAATGAGTACTAGCAGTTTACGAAATTTATTCAGGTTTTTCGTAAATATCCATATTTACTTTACCTACTCGTTACTTATAAAGGATGAAACTACAATGTAAAGCTTTTTTATATTAAAGGGGGGCCCCATCCGTTAAATTTGCTACGCGCCTCAGATAGTATAGGTAAAATAAAAACATTTACATTCAATTCGAAAATATATGCAATATTAGTTAATTGCGGCGTTTTCTTTTTAAATTAATGTGATCCTAATTTCCCCGAACGTTTTTTGTTGATGTATGGTGCATAACTGTACTAATAAAGTATGGAACAGATTTTTTTTAAGAACTATTATAAATTTATTGTGCACTAATATTGAGCTTTTTTCTTTTATAAATTTTAGTTTAGTTGCTGATATTACTATTCACGATTCGGCTAGGCTATCTTAATTTGTACATTGAAATCTTTGAAACGACTAGTACTGAAAATACACTTTAAATATGTAATAACTATCGAATGTGTTATTGTCTTGTTGTGATGTTGAAATGTATAATTTAATAACATTTTGTATCAATTACAATACCATAACAAATTATTTCTTTCTGTTGTTAATTTATGTAGTGACCTATCACACTTATTTATTTAACATTTATATTAATTATGTTTTTTAAAATTTTTATCACGCTTGCATCTACACAGAGAATGATAGAGTGGGGTTGTTTATAAATTCACGTTCAAGTGACAATAGTTCAAACTGACTTCATAATCGATTCAGAATATTCGAAAGGTTTACAGTAATTTTTGAAACATATGACAACTGTAATTTTTTTATATTTTTATTTGTATTTAGATTGCTATAGATCTGATTGTTTTGTCCCAGAAAATTGTAATCATCTTGTGTTAAAATTATAACCTCGGTTTCTGTTAAACGTTTTTATAATTAATAATATTATCAGGTTAAAATTTATGACATTCATCATTTTAATGAGCTCTATTTACCGAAGCTTTCGCTGCTGCTCAAGATACAGAATTTTTGGATTTGTACTGTAATAACGAGAACCCGTATTGAACAAGTGTTTAATTTGGGTCTCTTCGTAACCTGTTAAAACATTTCATATGACTTGTTTATTCTAATAATTTGGTTTTAAGAAAGAAAATAATAAACTAAAGAGGATTTCGGGTATAACTACGACGAAGGGTCAGGGATCGCTATAATTTCGTCGTTATATCCGGAAGTCGTTACAGGCAGAGATAAGGAGATGCAGATATGTATAATTTCCACTAATTTTCAATTTTGAAACGATTTCCGCCTTTTTCTTAACAGCAAGTGTGCATCTAGGAGTCATACATATTCAAAAGTTTACCAAACACAGTTGCTACTTGGATGTAAACAAAAGATAAGAAAGCTATTTCTGTCCTTAGCGGCCGACTTCGGTTGCTATGTCTGCATGGGATTACCAGGGATTTGTTACAAATGATTCATTAAAAATAGTCGCTACACCCGAACTCAGCGTTACATCCGAAGTCGCTATAGCTACATGAATTTTGTACTAAATTATGCTTTAAATTCGAGAGACTCAGATTTAACGTCGCGATAGTAAAATAGTCGCATATTTTTTTTGGGTTATGGGACAGTTAGGTCAACTTAAACGAGAAAGGGGTTGCATTTCTTGTGAGGACTTTTTAAATCTTGGGGACGAACATTTCACGAGTATCGTACGGCATAGGTTCACCGAACATATAAAATACACATTTGTCTGTCGAATTTTTTTTTTATTATACGAACCACAATGAGTAATTTGACGAATGTGTGAAATACCTTTTCTCAGTCTCGTGTCTATCTTAAAATATCACCATTAAAAACTGTCCTAAACTAATCGAACATTTAAAATTATTTGAAGAATGCGTAGATAACACATCTTAAAAGCATTAAATTGCATTTATTTTACTTATATTGTTAATAAAAAATATATTAATATATTATGCATTTAAAAAGCAAATAAGTAGATGCAACTTTTACTACATATTGACTTAAGAAGTTTTTTTCTAATGTTGGAAGTGTGGGACACACTATACATAATGCTGTTTAAGGACTTAAAAATACATAATTATGTATAGTTCTTGCGATGCATATGCAGATGTGACATCATAACTACCCCAATAAACTCTACAGGATACTGTCCGACTAGGTATACCATGCAAAATAAAACCTGTTCGGTTTTCTTCTTCTGCGCTTACGTCCTTTCTTATATCCTCGAACGATAACAAAAATAAATACAGCAAGAGTACTTATAGGCATAAGATGTCAATTAAATGCGTAATTTTATTAGGCAAAAATTGCTATCTGTCGGCCAGGTGGTTTAAAAAAAATCACTTGCAAATGCAGGATACGCGATTTCCTTCAAGGACGTTTGCAAGAGGCGAACAACAGCACGTTCAGGATTTGCACTTGGCAAAGAGGATGCGATGCCTTCAGATTAATAAATTAATTAAAACCGCAACAGTTTAAACAGTTTATGTGTTAATTACATAGCACAAGAACTGTAGACTACATGCACTTATAAAGAGACGACTATAAAATATTGTGTAATTACAGACATTAGCACTTACGGTACAAAATAAATTAGACAAAGTCGGTTTTCATTATTAAAATCAGTGCTGATGCAAATGAAGGATGTCCTAAGTTACATATATATGTGGAAATCTAAAAAAACATGAAACCTTTGGAAATAGTAATTATAATAGTTACCGATTTTATAAATTAAAGATATTATGAGAAAATTAGAAATGTATTGCGACAGTGTGGGTAGATAGACTAAACGTGATCAATAACCTGTCATCCCTAATATCAATGTGAGTATACAGGGTGATTGATCTGAATTTTTCGTTAGAACTTAAAGGAAACGGAAAGGGGTAAATATTGGTGTACCTCTACAAATCAAAGGAATTTATTTGCATGAAAATTTATTCGAAACTTTTGCATTCCCGGTTCTATAAATTTTTTTTAAATACCCTAGTAAATTTAAAGGTAACCTTTATAAATGTGATGCCCCCCTCTAATAAATTTAAATTTATCATTAATTCAAGGCGAAAAAACATCAGTGACAAAAATTCTGTTATCTCGGCAATCAAACAAGTTAGAACTGCATAAATTTTTTCTCAATATAGAGATTCCTCTTATCAATTTCCTCTTTCTAAATTTCAAACGTATATTCAGTGATACGGATGACTTCAAAGAGTAAATATGAAGGTTTTTAATGCTAACTGATGGTACCTTGACCTTAAAAAGAGGATATTTTGCTTTTAATTTATAGATATTAAATGAGATAATCTTCTAGTACCTATGCAAAGTTAAAATGACAGTCACTGAAACTAAACGATTTAAATTTTAGGTAGAAATTTGGAAAAACCAATTTAGATCGAATCTTCTTTATAGCTTCAACCATAAATGAACGAAGGACTTTAATAAAATCAAACATCGTTGGACAATAGAGAATTAACGAGTAATCCAATTTAAATAAGTTTGAATTAGTTCGTCAAAAAGCTACGAAAACCGTTTGTTACATTGTCTTCTAATACACCCCTTAATTCAAGTTGCTGAAGGATTTTTGAAACTGCCTTGAAGGAATCTGTTTAGATGTTTAGATTATTTCAGAAAGGTAAAAATATACCCATTGGTATATTTCAATTGTTATATATCTATATATATATATAGTAGATTTCATTTATTACGACCTTGGTTGTAGCGACCAAGTCCATTGAATTTAAAGCCCACTTTAGTACTAAATTCATGTGGCTATAGCGAATTCGGATGTAACGTCGAGTTCGGGTGTAGCGACTGTTTTTAATGAATCATTTGTAACAAATCCTTAGTAATCCCATGCAGATATAGCGACTTTACCCCTTGCTTATAGATGCTAATTAAAATAGTTCAGTTACAAATTGATATTCTGAGTAGCAACTGTGTTTTGCAAACTTTTGAATAAGTAGATGCACATTTCTTGTTAAAAAAAGCGGAAATCGTTTAAAAATTGGAAAATTGTGAAAACTATACATACGTGTCCGTATCTCTTTAGGTACCTTTGCCTGTAACGACTTTCGGATATAACGACGAAATTACAGCGGTCCCTTCGTCGCCGTTATACTCGAAATCCACTGTGTTTCGAATGTATCAGATGCGGAATCTTTAAATTAACGCGTAATGTATCCTTGGTAATTAGTTATACTCCAATTAGGTATAAAACGTGCAATTTATATCGCCCGAAAGTAAACGTGCGCAGAGAGGTTGAAATTAAATTCGAAAATTCATTGTCGTCCATTGCTCGAGATGTGCGACACAGGTGGCCCATAGCCACGCAAAACGATCCCAATTACTGCCATTTCGAGGCTCGCATCGATGCAAGATTAAAATATTCTCTCACATTTACATGTTTAATTATGCAGTGGAAACTGGTAGATTTCTTAAACGATTACCCTCCTTTCAAGCGCCTAATTTCTTAATATCGGGGACTTATTGTCGATTTAAAGGGATAAAAACGAGAACAGCTAGAAATTGAAAACAACGATACCGTTCCCATTTTGTTTAATGTTAATGACAGTACACATGATTAAAAACAAAAATAAACTAAAGCAATCAGTCGGGGAAACGTTTTTAGTTTTTTTTTATTATAAGATACTAGCTACCCGCCCCAGCTTCGCACGGGTGTAATGCTGATACTAAATATGTATATTTTTGTTTTGTTTAGATTATTATCGAGAAGGGGAAATCTTCAAAAGATACCCCCTGAACATACTAAATATACTACAGAATGTCTTTATATACAACATTCACATTTTTTTTGTCATTAGACAATACAAACCAGCCTCCCGGCCGGTACCGCCGCACCGCTATGTCCCTGCATATTAAATCTGTAATATCTTCGAAAATATTCATTTAAATTACATGCTATAAAGGGCCATATTGATCTATATTAAATGCGCAATGGATTTAAGGTACTTAATTGGATAACAATTAATGTTGTATTGCCTACAATCGCTTTGTAAATAAGTCATTATTTCTCATAAAAAGTAAAGGATAAAAATGGTTATTGTGGGTTATCCCTAAGAGATAGACATATACCATCGCGGACTTTTTTGTAGACCCTTTTAAGATGTACAATATTGTAGTACATTATTTTGATCTATCTCGTAGGGTTCAGCNTTTTAGAATGTATCCATTGCGCTGAGTTCATTTTTTTGCCGCAACACTACTTTGGTGGCGCGTGCGCGGTAGTGATGCTCGGGGAGTCCCTGCTCTCTATTTTTGAAGGACGTTCACGTGCTACGACATGTAGAGTTAAATGAGTACTAGCAGTTTACGAAATTTATTCAGGTTTTTCGTAAACATCCATATTTACTTTACCTACTCGTTACTTATAAAGGATGAAACTACAATGTAAAGCTTTTTTATATTAAAGGGGGGCCCCATCCGTTAAATTTGCTACGCGCCTCAGATAGTATAGGTAAAATAAAAACATTTACATTCAATTCGAAAATATATGCAATATTAGTTAATTACGGCGTTTTCTTTTTAAATTAATGTTTTGTTCAATATGCCCTTTCTTATGTGGCGCACCAACAAACCATCGTGGATAAATAACATAACAAAATTTATAAAAATATGCATTTCAAATTTAAGGTTTCTACATCCACAGACTCAATTATTAAATTGAAAGATACATTAAAGAATGATATCGGTTACGTAAATCAAATGATTTAGGGTTGTCACAGGTGTTTGGAATTTCCAAGATTGACCTGGAGTTTGGTGCCCTTTCTTGAATCAAATTATTTAAAAAATTGTGATCGGAATATTTTTAGGTGTGTGATATTTTCTTTTTTTGGTAAGAAATAGGTACTGTTTTGTTTTTATATTGTACCTTCCAAATGAATGATGTATACACTGGTTCAAGGTGAAGGCATTCCATGCTTTTATATAATATCAAGCTACTAGCATTATTTTTCCATCTAATAGAAATTACACATTTTTTTCTGCTTCTTTAAAAATTGAACTATACTAAGCCATCTCTTAAAATCTTTTGACCAAAGCTTAATACCTCTCAATAACGTAAAATTGCATTTATTAGCCTTATACTATTCTTTATTACTTATATGAAAAGATGACTGAAGGTATTTGTACTAATTTCCCTATGCCACATCGTATTTTTCAAAAGATGATGCCGCCCTCTGTTGACAGTATGTAGTAAATCCTTATGTTTGACTCTCAATGTGATGGGCTTGTAAACCACATCAATAATAAACATTAACTTTTTATATATTAATATCTATTTTGCAGTTTAACGTAGGGTTCTAATTTAATCATTCGTCACCTGCAATCTTTCATGGAATTTGTACGAACTGTTTAAAATTCAATTTTATTCATATTTGATTGATTATTTCGTTGATGATGTAAGGTGTGCAGACCCTTATAAAGATCCTCGTTCTTTCGGCCAATATTTCTCGTCGGACGTCGTAATAAGGAGCGCCTGGATGCCGATCGTTCTGTTCGGAGTAGAGAATTTACTGCCACTATAAATAGAACACAAATTGCGTCGGAATTCGCTGCACCGATCTCACGAAATTCAATAAGAGGTCGAGCTGTTGGCGAGAAAATGAAGGCGGGCGAGGGGATAAGGCGAATAGGAAGAACGAGGGTTATTGAAAAGGTGACAGGGTAGAAGTTCGAGTGCGGTGTCCTGGAAACTAAAGAGAGAGAAATAAGTTTCGGGGATAACCGGCAGCCCGGATATCGCCAGATTCCCTTGAGACTAAACTTGTCCACCTGTTTCCATCTTACAAATGAACAAGAGTGGTAAATGAAACAAAAAAGTATTTCAAACTAATAATGAAAATCGAACTCGAACAAAATTACAACGTAAAGAAAATCCAGACTCCAGATGGTCTAAGGAAAACTAAGAAATTACGTCTTTGTTAACTAAAAAAAATGTGTTTTGGAAGTAGCATCGTCACGTTTGATAACTTTTACTGTTATTCTCGGTAGGAGGGTTAAAGATTAAGATTAAACTTGGCCATAACATCAAAAATGAGTACCTTTTTTACAAAGCAAACCTTATTACATGGAAGTGTTTCTCAATTCGAAGTAATTATTGTGGAAGCATTTCGTGTATATGTTACCGGAAATGTATGAACTCTATACAATTCCGAGGTCATTTATTTAATTTTTTTTTAATACATTTGTATAAATACGTTTCCTAGGAATTGTATGAAATTTCGATATTGTACTAGGAAATGTATAAAATGAATGCTTTCTGTAAACAAAATGAATACCCTCCCCTCACTCCGCTAAACCCATTGACATCTTCAATTTAATACATTTCCGATTGCTATTTAGGAGATGTACGGATTTCCTAGGAAATGTGTCTAATATAATTTATTTCACACATTATTTCACGACGGATAACACACATTTCCGTTAACATTTACATAAATAAATTAAGCTAATATAAACGAGCTAAGATTTACTCATGTATTTTGAATTTTTAAAATTCGATTTAAAAAAAATTGAAAACACCAATGAATGGTAATTGTCTATTCATTTTGAGTTTAATTCGGTTGACCCTATTTTTAGGTAAAATCCCACTTCGTACCACGTAAATGTTCTACCTGTTTTATTCCCATTTAGTATCGCAACCTATAATTATCAATATTCCTATATTGTGCTGCTAATAAAAGTATACTTTAATAATTATAACGTTTCTTATTATTAGTAAACAAGAGGCATCACAATTAAGTACCGAGATTGTGCTTCTACATTCCAAGGGATCTAAAATAATTCAAAAACTTGTTAACCACTTGCTTATCTTTAAATACTTGTGTTATAATCACATGTAATATAATTGAATGATTGAGAAATATGTAAGCATTTCCGGTTATGTGCAGCATTATTGCATCTACACAGGAAACAAAGCGTTACGGCGATTTATAGATTATTTTATTGATCTACGGTTGGAAAATGTCACAAATGGGGGCAGTTGGATTTACTTTAGATTGATTAATTGACAAATATCACCCCAATATTTTTACTAGAACTTATTGAACGGTTGAAAGGATGTGACTATAAATGCAGAGGGTTTCTTAAACAACCTGCAGATCTTTATTTGACATTTTTAAAATAAGAAACATGTACAAAAATTCTGATGTTTCAATACTACCTACAAGCAGTAGGTAACACATTTTGAAGAAGAAAGGAAAACAATTGGGCCATGCTAAGAAAAATTATAATATATTGTAAAGTTTTTTTTATTACTATAAAAATTATTTTATTTTATAATAAACATAGTTATCTAAAACTTATAACCGTCCAATTCCAGTATTCTCCGATATCGATATGAGGGTTGACTTTTTGGACAAAAAGCCTTATGATTTATTAAACCTAAATCCTTTGAAATTAAAGCATAATTTAGTACAAATCCATGTGGCTATAACGGCTTCGGACGTAACGCCGACTTTGGTTGTAACGACTGTTTTTAATAAATCATTTGTAGCAAATCTGTACTAATCTCATGCAGATATAGCAACCGAAATCGGCCGTCAGACACAAAGAGCTTTCTTATCTTTCTTTTACATCCATACAGATTGTCAGCAAGTGTGGTGACCTTTGCCCCTTGTTGATTAATATTAGCCAGTTAGATAGGTAAGCGTGTACGTTAAAATGGTTCAGTTACAAAGTGATATTCTCAATAGTAACTGTGTAGTAAACTTTTGAATCAGTATGACTCCTAGATTCACATTTAGTGTTAAAAAAAGGCGGAAATCGTTTTAAAATTGAAAAATGGTGTCCGTATCTCTTTACCTTTGCCTGTAACGACTTCCGGATATAGCGATGAAAACACATTGGTCCTTTCGTCGTCTTTAGATCCGAAATTCACTGTAATTTTAAATGGAGATGGCTAGTTAATCACCTCGTTTGAAGATATAACTGACCACTGACATCGGGGTCACCCGGATTTTTATTCTCATTTGACCGTAACTCGTAACAACGATTTTGGAGCGTTTTAGTTTTCCTAAACCTAAGTTACTGACTATTAAATACTATTTGTGATATACTTTTCGTGTTCTTATTTCATATATTTATTGGTTGAAGATTCCTTGTACCTACGCACTACCTACATATAAATTCATGCATTATTTGAGCTCCTATCAGAGACAAAATGTACCTAAACGTGCTTACTAAGACAAATTATTTTCTCTCCAGCGTTTTCGTCGACACAGGGTTTACGAATTGTCAATAAATAAAGATTAAAATAAATTCAGAAGTAAGCAGAACAAATGTTAACTGTCTGGTTAGGTAAAGCAACAGGGGAAACATTCTATGCTGTGGGTATTTTCACATTTTCTCTTATTCAAGGTTAACGGTAAGTATACATAAACTACCAACCCCCACAAATACGGTGGGATATGAAGACAGGTAAAATGGCGACGAAAAAAAGAAATTGAAACAAAAGAGGCTTGTGACGATAACGCATTGTTTTCTAATGAAATACTAAAATAAAGTTAACAAATATTTGAAACTACCCTTGAAGTTAAGTTAATGCTTACTACTAACGATATTACAGGGGAAGACCGTAACTATGGGGGATCCTGAGTTTACTTTATTAATCGAACTAATTACCATTTTGTCAAAAACTAGTTTCTTTAATGATTGTAGTAAATTAATATAAATTATAAAGCATATAGATCACTTTTTGTGTTGAATTTTGATAGTGGGAGGAGAGGAACGACAAGGGGTGGGAGTGTAATTTGGGATATCAAAAAATAATATCCATAAAATGTGTAGGTATGAAATTTAAATATAATTTTTCGTGAAATTTGCTACTCGTTTCGTGTTTAGAGAAATGAATTTGTCCATCAATTTTTGAAAATTATTTCCGTCAACACTATCATGATAAATATGTAACATCGCAATTTAATTCAATCTGATGTGGCTCACCGTTAATCGAATGTAACTTTTAGTGTTTTAGTGTCGAAAAACTCCATTTATTTGGTGCACGAATAACCGATAGTCATCATAGAAGCTGAATAAATTTAGGAAATTTGGCTACAATATTACCGTTTGTGTTCCGTTTAGATTTCCTTATTTCATTTTGCGATACAGAAACCCTAGAAGGGCGAAATTGAAGCCGATTAAGTTGTAATTACATCAAAAAACGCAACATAGGTGTAGGTTTGTGTAGAGTATCTAATTAATGATTAGAATGTCGTAGTGTCAGCGGCATTTTTTTCATTCGCCGCGACAAAACAGACTTGAGGCAGGAAACAGGTTCGTAAACTCGTCCTCGCGGGTCCGGGTAAAAAATCGAAGGAAAAACGAAGTAAAAAAAGGAAGCGGAATAAGAAAGAAAAGGCGGTGGTCTGTGTCGCTCGGTTCGCAAGCTGCCATCGCAACCACGTCTCGGAGTCATCGCCGCGGCGTCGACAACGTCGTCGACGACGACTCGCATAAGATTACGTTGAATTACTGCAAAATGTAACAGCAGAACGCGGCGCATTGCGCGGAATTAAAACCACCGGCCGAATTACCATAAGTTATACTCTTAATGGATGACTACGATCGTAAACGTGGCATTACGGCGCGCCGTCCTCTTACACTTTACGGCCCCAAAACTTAATGAGCGAAAATAATTTCTATATTTAATTGCCATGGGAATATCTTTTTTTAATAAATATTGGCTCGTTTAATTATCTGTTTTGCAATGAACCAAAGGGTTCGAACGCACGTTTTTCGGACAATAAAGTTTACGCTGTCTGTTAATTTATTTTCATTATATGTCATGTACCATCATGATAATCTACATAATCGATTATTATTTCACGCCTAAATCGACCAACGACTAACTCCACTTTCAAATTCTATTTGTTTCTATGTTTTACATAACGAAAACTTGTAACATAGGGATTTGCATAATAAAATACAGGATGATTCTGAAATAATTAGCAAGTTTGGGAGGGTGTTACAGTTGTAAGAAAACCGTACGAAGTTGTAGCCTGAAGCCGGCCCTGTGCGTGAATTGGCAACGTATAGAGATATGCCGGTATCAACTATGCAACTACATCGATGAAAAATTTAAACAGCGACGGTTGTGAAATGACTAATAATGTTAATATCAACAGCTTCCTATTACTAAGGATTAGTGACGTTTCACTAACTTTATACCATTTGGCATTTTCATAGAAATAGTGAAAAAATAATAAATCTACCATTCAACTATCCGGTGGTACCAACCCGAGTAGAAAATAAAAAGGGTAGGGATCCGGATCGGATCCGGCATCCCAGCTACCCTATTAGGGTACCAATACGTAAATCTAACCAAGCCCGGATAAAAAATGTAACGCCTTAAAAAGGCAGGTCCGGAGAGGAGTACCTTATACGATTCGTAACAGGATACCCTGTACGATCCTGACTAGGTTATCCTATATGGAACAAATGAGGATATCTTGTATGGTCCTGATTAGGTTCATATACACCGAGCATATTAGAGTATTCTGATTGGTCAAGATTAAAATAAGATTTAAGTAATTACAGCTAATTATTTGTAATTATATATTTTTTTATTTATNATTTGTAATTATATTTTTTTATTTATTAATTTTTAGAATATAAAATTTTGAACTTACACACACAAAGTATGTAAGAATGTAAGATCGTATTATAATAGTTAAAGTCCATTGGGTCGAGAAATTAAAGTTCAATAATACATATTGTCAAAAAAGCATCAGGACGAGTAAGGGGTTCCCTGAAAAGATTACAATAAAATAATTTTATCAAGACCGTACTGGGAAAAATTAAGAATTTCGTATAGGTTTATAATACGGCAGTCAAGTCAGGGCCGGATCGGAATACCCTAATAGGGCTACGATAAGACAACGAAGTCAGGGCCGTATCGGGATAGTTAAGGGATTTCATAACAAGGGACTCTTTTTACTACCTGATCGGGACCTTATATAGATATCGTAACAGAACATCTCTACTACAGCTTGATCCGTTCCGGATGGCTATTAGGGCTACCCGTTTCATTTCTACTCGGGAAACTTCTGCTACTTGAATTAACTTGATCGAAAATTTTTGTATCTCGTAATGACTTTCTATGTCAATAATTCAGGCAAGTCACATGCATTTACCGTATGAGTGGTATAAATAACAAGGCAGACAGTTTGGTTTGGTATCGATTTGAATTAACAATATTGTAATGACTTAACACCGATAATAGAATTTCTAGAAAATTCAAATCCATATTGAAGCTGTTACCATAAACCAAACTAGTTGCCCCGGTACCATTCTTGCGGTAAATATATCCTGCTAATACTGTTTAGAGATGCAATAAAGTCATTCAGAGGTAGGTAGAAAATTTTTGAATCGACTTGACTTAAGCAACAAAGGCGCGCTACGCTTCACTTTAAACCCTTACTTTTATTCAGAATACAACATTCTCGCGTTGTTTTTACTTGGCCTAATAGAGAGTTATATAGGTAAAGCATAAAAACAAAACAAAAAGAAGTTTACAAATAAAATTTTTAATGCATGACACATAAAAAATTATACCTACACACACAATTTCTTTAATTGAAGTTAATTCAATTGGTTTCAAAATTTTCAATTTTGAGGTGATATTAATATATCTGGCATTAGTTTCCAAAATCACATTCAGCTGTGAGATGGAATTATAAACTGCTTCAATGTATTACTAAATGAATTTATTGATTTAGCCACTACAAATAACCTCAAATTAATAAGGGAAAATTGTTGCTGTTGTCACTTCCACGAACACGATTTAGATTTTTTATTGTATTTAATGAATTTTAAATGCTTAATTGTTTATTCTGTAGGTACATAGTCACTTCATTCCCAGTTTATAACTTCCTTATAACAGAATTACTGTAGGTATATCTTAATTTTTAAAGCTTGCCCCTATATAGGCAATTTCTATAGTGAACGTTCTGTATTATTCGAATGTTTCTAAAAAAAAAAACTGGATAACAACATTTTAGTTAGTTTATTTTGTTTTATGGGTCTATATGGCTGTTGCCCATGTAAACAGTAAGTTTCTCAGAGACTTATGGTGTAAAAAGCTGACATCTCTAAATACCATATGACGAATGATTTAGCTCCACCTATAAAAAAAAACTGAATATCTGGAAAATGGAATTTGAAGCACATTATTTATTCCGTGCTCGAAACATTTACTTATGAAATTTAAAACTTAAACCGATTCGGCTGTGAGTTATGGTACCACGACAATAAATAATTTACTTTGGAATTAGATTTGGATTCATTTTCTATGGATGATTTATAAGCATGTTATTAGAAAAAAATTAATTAGTAGCTGAAAAATTAAACATAATTTATAAGTGAGCTGTAAAAATGACTGAAAAGTATTATTTATAATTTCAATAATATTTATAGTATTAATTTTAAATTTTCCCATGATTATTTCACTTTAAGTGTTCTACAGACAAATAGATACCTATATGAAATTATACGCAGTACCTATGCTAAAGTGACACAGTCCCGCTTTTTGGTGGACTGTCTTGCGTCCTGCCGATTTTTAAAAATGTCCCGCTTTTTAAAAAATATCTGAATCTCTGTATTTAAATGTACTGTAAAAATATATTACCTATTATTTNGTGTCAAGATCACAAAAATTGTTTTTGCATTCCGACTTCGATATTATATGTGAATTATTAATGCAGTGTTTAATTAATTCCTTGTTTATAAACTAAATCTTGGCTAGAAATTCAATTAATCAATGGATTAATGCATTGCACGTTCTTTCAACTGGTTATTAATTGGCAATGTTATTAATTATGTTAATTAAGGGTTAAAAAATTATCTTAACCATCCAAAATACACAAAAATAAGTATATGTATGTATATAAACGTCTTAACATGTGAAATGGTCGAAGGGAGTGGAATTTAATTAAATTACTGAAACAGGACAAGAATAAGGAAGCCTTTTAAATCATTTAATATGGAATTAAATTTTTAATAGCATATTTATTCCTTCCTTTTTTGAATAATTACACAAACGAAAATACGTACACAGTTTCAGCATTCGAACATTTTACGAACACTTGAAGAACTTTGTCCCTGTTCATTTCAATTTTGGTCCCTCGAGCCGGATTTCACTTTTTCAATCTTGTTTTATTACTAACAATTTCTTGTATATCTGTTTAATTATTATTGTTTCTTTCATTTCAGAGAATCAGATGGCGCTGCTGCTCTTCAGCAAGTTCTCTCAGGGGACAGTATATTAGAAAAAGAAAGGAGACTGTCGGAAATGATTCTTCAATTGCAAATGGTAAGAGAACAGTTATTGTCTCAACAACAGCAGCAGCAACAGTATCAGGCACAGATCCAACAGCAATCTCAACAACAGCAACAATCTCAACAGCAGCAGCAGCAGCAGCAACAACAACAACAAGTTCAGCAACAGCAGCAGCAACAACAGCAACAACAACAGCAACTCCAGCAGCAACAACAATTATCCCAACAGTCTCAGCAGCAACAGGATCACAATAAGGTAGGATTTTTAAATTACAAATATGATGAGGAACATTCTAGGTTTGTAAAAATAGGTTTTAACAATCGACAGAAGACAGGATGTGTAGAAACGACAGTTGAAATATTATTTACTTTTAAAATTTCGTCGTTTCTAGGCCTACGTTTCATGAACCTAAGCGTAAATCCAATGCGCTAGTTTTAAAATGTTTTAATCGATCTACCTTTAGCCAAAAAATTACTTCAGGCCTTTTTTATGGTATTTTCTGAATAAATCTAATCGAAAAATGTCGAAAAACTTAGACCAACTTTTCTCCGTTATAAGCAGTATTATCATCTAGAAAGGAGGAGTTAGAGATAACTTTAAATAAAATGGAAGCGGTATTGACAAAACAGTATTGTATGAAAATAAATAAAAGTAAAACAAAAATGCTGGTATGCAAAGGAAGAAAAAGTAGAGAAAAAGCGAATATAAAGATAGGAGACGAAAAATTAGAAAAAATGGCTATATTTTAGGTATCTAGGAAGTCAGATAAATCAGAACGGAAGGAGTAGTAGGGATATAAGACAGAGGATAGCGTAGGGTCGAGGATGAAAAGGTTGGAAGCGTTCGAAATATGGTGTTAAGGGCGAATGATGAGGATATCATGGATAGAGATTAGAAATGAAGGGGTATTAGAAAGGATAGGAGAACAGAGGACTCTATGAAAGTCAATAAAAAATAGGCGAGATAGGTTAGTAGGACACCTTCTCAGGCATGAAAGTCTACTCAGAGACATACTAGAGGTAGAAACAGGAGTTAAGAGAAGTAGAGGTAGACCTATATTAAATTACTGTTCGCAAATAGTTAAGGATATAGGATGTTCTAGTTTCAGGGAAATTCGAAAATTAGCTTAGGATAGGAAAGAGTGGAAGTGCGTGTCCAACCAGTCTTAGGACTGACGACCTTATAATGATGATAACTCTCAAACTAAACGCCAAAAGTACACATAAAACGTTTAGTAATATAAAATCATTATAGTGTTTTATTTGGTTCAATTCCACAGAAAGGATTTGATTTTAAGTTTTCAAATGTAAAAATACATAAACTAACTTCCGATTTGAATACTTAAAATTAGTTATTTTCTACACCAAGTTTTTCAGAGAGTGTACAATATTTACATTTAAATTGGTAAATTCCTGGCTGCCTAATAAACAATTATAGCCGACAAGTGACAACTAAATTATCATTTACGTTATACGAGCGATGTTGGTAAGAAAAAACTGCATTTGAAATTTTAATAAATGTCTCAATATAATACATTTTTTCAATCGCCAGTAATCGTCGTCCACAATGAACTCAGTGAATCGTCTAGACGCATAACTATCGGTTTTTAGCAATCAATATTCCTATAAATAAATTCTAATTTAAAATCGATAAAAATATAACTGCACATTTAAAAGAATTCCTTCAATTTTATCAATTGTAGCTTTATTTAGTTAATCCTATTGTTTATTTGCTATAACCAGTAATGTTTCGCCACACGGAAAGCGCCATTTTCAATAATCTATAAAAGAATATTGACAACAAATATTTGGCCCAGGCTTTATCCATTTTATACATAGTATATATCCGCACTACCAGTACATAGCACTTGAAATTTGCCAATCATGACAATTTACCGCACAACGATATAATCTGAATATAATTTGTTATGCTTACATGGGGATGGTATCTACAATAATTATAGATTGAAACTACAAGTTAAAATTGCAACAATCAAAGCTAATCTTGATTAAAACCTATTGTTAAAGCATTAGGTCACTCTTGGCCTCCACATATTAAAATTTGAAATTTAGACGAATATCGTAGAATTCTGAAGAAGCAATCACAATTTGCTAAAAAACTTGCATATGAAATTTCGAAAGATGAATGATGAAATAATTTTATCTATAATTAATTATTAATATATATGATTATTATCATAAGGTCGTCAGTCCTAAGATTGGTTGAACACGCACCTCCACTCCTTCCTATCCTGAATTAAATAAATATCAGAAATATATTAACAAGTTGCATCAATTGATTTTTTTATTTGTTTTAGAATGTTATCGAATGTTTAAATTATTATAATGGAACCTATAATTTCAGCAAAGACTGCTGAACCAGAATCAGCTGCATGGGCATTAAATTATCCGTCTTCTAGTTATTAAGAGTCATTAAAAAGCCATAAAAGGTAACGGAATGGCCTCGTGTAAAGTTTACGGTGAGTAAAACTAATTTTACTAAACATGAAGTCACAAATTATTAAGTGGCATAGGCAGTTAAGCGCTTGTGCAATAAAATTGAAAAAGTTTTTGCGAATTACTCATTTACGTATAACCTTTATTTGACAGCTCCTTGTTTTTTAATTTCAAAAAAATTTATAATTGTTAAAAAATACATTAAAGTCTTCATTTTCCAATCATTTGTTTACGATTGTTAATCTTATTTTGAATATTATTTTTAATTGCTTGTTAAGAAGGGTGAAGTTCGTTATTAGAATAATAACGTAGATATAATAGTGTTATGCTTAAGTTTATTGAACTGTTATTTTTCATTTGAGAATCTAGGTCTTGGCCAAAAGCAATGCCATATGTAAAAACATAATTACATAATTATGTCATAAACGAACACTTCGATGACCTTACTGAATTAATTACTTTAATTTATCAGTTAAGATTAATATGCAAGTTACTTAACATCAACATTCCGAATTATATTATTAATATACATACATTACAATAACCATACATTTGTGCATCCAGTTTTAATCTTAGATATACCTAATACTATAAATTATAAACATCTTAACCATGATCGTTAAATAACATTGAAACAAATATGTTTAATAATAGATAGTCTTAAATTATCACCATTTTACTACTGGCATAAATTTTCGTAGAGAATGTGGCTGAGACATAATAGTAATAATTATACCGCAATGTCAATGGCAAACACTAGTTACTATTTATAGCAAAATTATATTGGCATTTGTTTTTAGATCGCAGGTGGTCATAATATTTCATAAAAATTGGTCTGAGCACATTTTGGTCGGTGCTAATACGACTAACTTCCCATTAGATAATACAGTTATTGTAAAGTACATTCGTTTCTAAAGTTTGAAAAAAACGCGGCACAATAATAAATAACAAACAATGTTTGAGAGTTCGTCATTTTATAAACCCATAAGAAACAGTATTTCGTCTGAGAAAACCGAATTGATAGAGTACTTGCATCAGTCAATTGGTAAATACTATTTTTTATTGTTTATCGATTGTTTATAACAATTCATTTTGTTATAAACAAATTTTTATTATAATATGTTATTATAATATGTTATTCCCTGTCTTGAATAATGATATTTCGTTATTATTGATTCCGTAACTTCATTGTTGTGATTAGATTAGAACGTATTTTAATTAAATTGTTTGTAATTAATTCGTTTTTTTTTTTATAAAAAAAAAACGGCTTGACCGATTTCGTTCAAATTTCTTTCAGATCTTCATTATGATAATATCTTTCGAAAAAATTTTGGTTGAGGGCGATATCTCAATCCGTTCTTGAGATATCGAAAACGAAAAAAATGCTGACATACGAACGTACGTACATACGTACGTACGTACGTACGTACGTACGTACGTACGTACGCACATCATCAAAAAAATTGGCTAGCATGCTACTAATATGTTAAAACGTGGAAATATAATGAAAATTCCGATTTCACTTTTCGACCCAATTACAATAACTTCCTAATGGGAAGTTAAAAAGAAAAACTTTTCACCAACTAGTAATGACGATAGGTGGGTAATCCCTTCGGACTACGCCGGAGGGTAGGACAAAAGGCCCTCTGTAGCCTCCTTTTAGGAATCGAGAGAGTAGGTTTGATGGCTGCGGTGAGAAAAATGAAGACAGAAAAGAGTAATTCAAGGAAACCACAGAAAAACTTGGATGAGGACAGACGAACCCGTAATAGAAGCTCTACGCCATGTCGTTCGGGCATAATCGCATAATATTGTCTCTGAAGCAGCTTATATAGTCCGTTTTCAAGGCCACTTTACCAGCTATTGCGCATGAACTAAAACTGCAACGCATGCGCTTTGCATTTTAACAAAAGAATTCTACAGTTATTAACGGTAAGGACTTCTATCAGTACACCTTATTGGGTTGCTCCTTCCGTATTTTTCTTTTAGATATAAGGGATTGTTCTTGTTTTAGAGGATTGGTGATTGTGACAAGCTTTTCTGAAGGAACCAGTGGTCAGAACTGTATGTTTCCATGCAGATAGTTACAAAAAGAGTCGCACTTAGAAAATACAAAGTGGACGGACTGGAGTCTATCTCGTTTTACGCAACAAGTATTTTACGACCGAGCAATCCAATAAAACGCGTTCTATATCGCACCATTTCGACGTTGATCTCAAGTGTAGTGAGTAAGTAAGGGGTCGGCATTATACACGCACACCAGGACTGCACCGCGGTGTTATTATTATTATTATTATTATTACTATTACTGTGCTCTCTAGCCGGAAGGTTTATTGCAAAAGATCTGCAGATATATTAAATGGAAGATGTGGGTAATAGCAGGGACATGATTCAGTAGACGTTTTACGATCATTTTCCTATCGATATCGTTAACTGTAGTAAATAGTAATATTGTAGGCAATTAAGTAGCAATTTTTATTTTTCTAGTTGCTTTAAAGATAGCAGATTTACACGAGCTCCAATTGCTCGTTTGCTAGGTTACTATTACATATTTTATATATTGAACAAAGTACTAAAATATATAATATACAATTTCTTTAGCGAATGTATCACTTGAAACCTAATAATAAATACATATTTAGCTGTAAATAATTAAATGAATAATAAAGTTGGGGAGGTATCTACTAAAATAAATTGAAATTGTCTTAAATTCCTGATTTTATCTAAAGTTTAAGCTGTTGCTCTTGAATTCTACTATGTCGCAAATTCCCATTTTACACCTTTAGGGGTGATATTTTGAAAACTCCTTTTATAGTGGATCATACCATTGTATAAGGAACATTCGCTCAAAAGTTCGAGCTTCAGTGGTTTTCGGTTGTTACATTTAACTTTAAACCGCTCTCATTCCTTTAGGAGTTGAATTATAAAAAATCCTTTCCTAGTGCTCGCTTGCTTTTTATTATACAAATTGATACGCGTGGGAATGTTAGTAATTGTATGGAAACTAATATTCAATGCCATAAAAATAGATATTTCGTCGCTCCTATTGGAATATTGCTGTAATCTCTGATATGTTTGGCACATTCCCAGTCATATTAAGTAGCTTGAGAGATATACTAAATCCCAAAAATTTCACAAAAATATTCAGCAACCTAAAACGCGTTTTAACACCCAATGTGGCATCCTCAGTTAGAGATTGACAAATTATACCTGATGCGGTGAATGTAGTAATTAATGGATAAATTCAAATAATTTAAATTATTAATAATCATTTAATCCACCAGTTCAAGTGATTAAAAATAATTCATCAACTCAGTAACCGGCGTAAANTATTTAATTGTTTCTTAGTTCCTTGATTTATAAAGTCATATTTTGGGCGAACTATTTGGTTGCTTTATTTAATTGTTTCTTAGTTCCTTGATTTATAAAGTCATATTTTGGGCGAACTATTTGGTTGCTTTATTTAATTGTTTCTTAGTTCCTTGATTTATAAAGTCATATTTTGGGCGAACTATTTGGTTGCTTTATTTAATTGTTTCTTAGTTCCTTGATTTATAAAGTCATATTTTGGGCGAACTATTTGGTTGCTAATAGAGTCTAGCTACAATTTTTTTTTCATTGATATATTTAGTTGGGAACCTATCCATAAAAATTAGTAATATTGAAAGAAAGCATGAAAAACTTTTCATCATTTTTTTGTTTGACGCGGTGCACTTTCTAAATTGTATGCTGAAATTCGTTAAAATTTAAATTAGTCTATTTTGTATTAAAGAATCTAACACATTTGCAAGTTTCATTACAACTAATTAAATAACTTTCGTAGAAAGATTAACTAACAATAAAACCGTTTAATACCAGTAATGTTTCAGAAAATAGACATTTTCTGTATCTATCTATAATTTTAGAAATACATGAACATTATTCTTTCAAGCCTAGAAATCCAACTGCGATAAAAATTCATGCGTTTAGGTATAAACAACCTAAGCCGCATGGGCATAAGTTGTTCAATGGTATAAATTTAATTCTGAGCGTTTCTATATCGCGACATATATGGGAGAATTACATATCGCACCGTCTGCTAATAAATTACGAATTAAAAAAATATATAGGTATAGGTACCTACTTATATAGGTAATTACATCTGCTAGATATTGCCAAGGCTGTGTGTACAAGGTGGGAAGAAGCAATGTACATAAAGCTACATATACTTACAATATATACAAACGCCCATATCTTAACTTTACTACGTTAGACAGGAAAGAATTCGAAGTAAAAGGCTTACGATTAGACATTCGTGTACTCGCACTAAAACATGTCGTACAGGGCCGGACAGTGGCCGCTTAGCGATCACCATCAGAATCAAATGCGGTGGGTCAAGCCGGACAAATAAAATTAAGGGTCAAATCGAAAAAAAAAAGTGAACGTGCTCACGTTATCAAGCACTCGGGTTTCATGTAAGAGGATTTCTTCACTCTTAAGAATTATAAAAACTAGGTTAAGATCGACAGTTAAACAAGATTTGTTAGATGCTTTTGTTTTGATTTCATTTGTGAAGCAATTAATGATATCACTGCTAGTTCTTAAGAATTGTCAATTTCTTTTTATTCCTTGTGTAAGAATTGTGGGGTTGTAGGGCTTAAAAGCCCGTAAATGGGGCTTATAGTTCACAGGATTCTAAACGCTTGGATTATGGGGGGAAGAGGGTTGAATGTAAAGGTTGTAGGTTTTAAAACTTACATTTAAGTTGAGTTCAATGTTTTTGGTTATTATGTTTTCTTATAGTTTTTTGGAGCAGAATTTCTTTTATAGCCACCGAAACCAACATTGGCCAGTCCGGCCCTGATGTCGTACAGACATAATGTACCAATACATTCTGATGTCTACTGCATACGTGTACCTTAAAATCTCGCAATTTATATACAAGGTGCGACTAAACCTTTCGATAGATATGTTAAGAGTAATGCCACCCAGAGATAAACGTCTCGAAAGTAAAGAATGTTATCAAGCCGTGACGTGGGTAGATAGATGCCGTTAGGAGCTATCCCATAGACATTACAAGTACAGTGTAAGAAATGGCTGACTAAAAGTTTCTGGTGAAAACGGAAAAGGAAAATCTATAATTTAAGTCGAGGACATACCTGTCAAACTGCCTACATGGTTCTCACACTTCTTAGGAGATTATGGTGCTTACACTCTCCAGTACCTGTAAGAATGAAAAAATAATATATATTAGAATGTGTTCCTAATGCCTGCATGAAAATAGACAACATTCATTCATTCCTTACAAAGATTTACGATGATTATGATTATTATTATTCTTAATATTAATTGATTGTAAACATACATAAAAAATTAAAAGGAAAGGAAGGAGCCTCGCATTGATAATGCCCACGTATGAAGGGGACGAAACACGTGTCCGCTCAAATAAAATTATTTGTGGTAATTAGGGGTGAGTATTCCTTTTAATTTTTAATTAATATTTACCACAGTCTCCTCTTTCTAATTTTAACGTATAAATAAATGATAAAATTATAGTGTTATATTTTATTATTATTTTATCTATGTAAATAAAATTCCCCCTTATTTAAAATATATGCTTAACTCTCCATAACGAAATTAAAAAACGGAGAACTTTCGTTCCTTGTAAGCAGTTTTCGTAATGTGCTTACTTACAGCACACAAAATAATAAAATGTAATAATCATTTTATAATGTAAATGCTTAAATTTCAAGCAAAATTATAATGATGATGATGACTTGGGACTAAGTCCAAAACGTCTCTCGGCATTACACTTAGCAACTTAGCAACTTATTCGACCATAAATTAGTTTTTTCCTTCATCTGTTTTGCTCATTGTCTAAATGTGACGTACCGTTTCGTTATAGAGATTGGATGTTGCGTTACAAATATTTAAATACTACATGAATAGAATAAGTACAAACAGTCGTAGTGAACTCCATTTGTATAAATTATCTACATATTACCTATTGTAGGATTCAATAGAGTTCAACGAAGCCCTATTCTAATAAGGATAGCAACTTACTGTTGTCAAACTGAACCCATGACGTATATACGTCCACGTGCCAAGCACGTAACCAAATAGAATCAAATGTTCTTGATCAGTATTCTGTCGGAAATAACAGACGTGGTTTTTTGGTTCTAGTCATTATTCTGTTTGACAAATTGATATCCTTATTAGAAAAGAACTCGGTTGCAGATTATTCAATCAAACAATATATAAAAAATCTCTGCAGGTGGCGTTCACCACGCTGTCTGTACTTACTCGTTAAACACGCGGAGTGTTATTGAGAACGAAGTTCGAAATTGCGATCCATGTTGTGGGTTAAGTTTGACAAGCTGCTATCCATATAAGAAAAGAATCCTGTGTTGAACATTTATTGAATCCCTCAATAAGTAGTAAATTTCTACAGATGGCGTTCACTGCGCTGTCTGTACACATTCACTGTACACCGGAGAGCTGATAAGGTTATACGACAACCAACCAATCAATCAAGTTCAAATTATAAAGACTTACTTTTGATTGTAATATAATGCAAATCACATATTAAATGCTTGAATATTCCTTTACAACAACATTTATTAAGGGCTCGAATACACATTTTTGAAGTCCTTTTTATTTCGAAACACTTTTTATAGTGTACGAGAATACGATTTTTTTCTAATAATGGTTAAAAATAAGTATCTATAAGTGCATATGCATAGGTACTAATTGACTAGCCAATGATATTCTACAGAATTTTGTATAAATTTTCATATACTTGGTGTCATTATGGGCATTTCGGTGAAGAATACATACAGAATTCCTATTCATTGAGAAGGCGACGAATAATTGAATCTAACCAAAAAGAACAAGAAAAACAGGTGTTTCTTATTGTTGTGAATGCAATGTGCAATTTCTGTTGAATATGTGGCATATTTTATGCACAACCACATAAATATGCAAGTCATATACTACGATTTAAGTGAAAATGAGCTATAAATATTCATGAAATGGAAACAAAACCAAAACATTCTCAAGTATGTATTACAATACAAATAAACGCTAGGTATATTACACTAGACATTAGAGATGTTTGAGATATAACGACTAAAAGAGAGTTAAGGCTTACATTTAATAATGAAAAATATCTTATTCTCATTTTCGTGCGATTAAAAATCATTGTAATAGATCGATTACATCCACCAGAAGAAATTCTAAAACATGGGCCAATAGGTATTAAGTCCGCAGAAAAATACACTTTGAAATTAAGAAGCACAAAGAAAAGCAGCGTATTCTCCATTATAGAAAAAGAATAAACTATTTCAATATCATTGATAGAAAGTTCTGTTGTAACGTTTCCATTATTGAAAATTTAAATTCTCTAATAGCATCCACTAGGATTTATTAGACTTCACCCTATCATTTGGTGTTCTTGGTATGATACATCTTTTAAATAAGATTAAATAAAATAAACAATGACAGTCTTTTTAATGTTTCAAAGACCCTTTTAATAAACTCTTCAATTGTATCTACAATCATTTAATATGGATCTCCTTAGGAGCTACTCTTGAAAAAGAATAATAGAAAAGCATTTTATTCCTTTACATATGTTTACTAATTGGATTATATTTCAAATCTAGAAACAAATAAAAAGGTCCTACTCCTCCTTTTTTCACAAAGATGGTGTATTACCTAGTTGTGGACGATTTCTAACGGAATAGGTATGTGGAAACTGGGTTAAAATATAAAAGCACCATTAAAAACGGATACCTAAAAGGTTTGGTATAAATCAGATCAGCCTCGTTCCAAAAAGCGATGCGCCAATTATCAGACGTAGGTATAATTCTATCGTTTTGAGTCTGTTTATTTTACAGTTAAAAATAGATAAGTATTTGGATTAATCGGTTGCTTCAACATTAATCGTTCTCAGGATGGACGTGTGGATTTGTTGCGAAATCACATCTCGTTCGAACTAGGAATTCATGAAGCTTCGCCACAACACAATTTATTTCATTTACAAAAACAATCGTCAGCACACACTTGCAAAGCAATCATACATACTTTACAATGAAGTCTTTTATTTTCATACTCAAATTACAATTAGAATTATTACTTGCTTCATTTCTTCTTCATTTATTATCATACATTAATAATAATTTAAATTCGGAAAATGTCAAGCAGAAAATCAGAATAATTAGCAGAAAATCAAAATTCACGTGCCTACCCGACGACTAGGTCAAACATTAAAAAAACGAATGGTAATGTCACGTCTTGGTGTCAGCGAATCGTCTTTTCACCTTTCTTTGAATCAGGTGTGCAGGTGTTTCTCTTTAAAGCAAGTATTACGATTGGAACAGAAACTTCGTGGTTCAAATAATTCCTAGTTTTTAATTTTGCTATCTATGTATTCCCTAATTTTAAGAAAAATCAGGGGTAAACAGAAAATATCCTAGGGTCTCATAAAAAATATAAAAAAAGATACTTTTTTAAAATTGCAGTGGTTATATTTGATCTTTAAATTTTATGACGAAATATGGACCATGCCTCATGTAGTGTGGGGGCCTCATGTGGATAATGAGGGGCAAGCCGATATAGGGATTTCCCCGTAGATTTCTCATGAAAATCCGACCAAAAAAAGTGGTGATACTAAAATGAGGATTGCCTTAAGGGTTTTTCATATGAGTCTTAGGGGGCAAACCTAATACATGTATAAACTTACAATTAACTCTACCTTATGGGGGCTCGATGAGGTAAATCCGTTTGAAAATACTCTCAGTAAATTAAAAAACTTATAAAATATGGTAACAATCCCCTTGCCCAATTATGTCGTTGTTTCAATGAAATCTTTTACATTTGCAACGAACTAAGAAGTGTACTTCCTGATATTGTTATTATAAGACAACTGAAACCAGAAACATCTAGTCGAACAACAGAAAAACGGTTGCAATTTAAAGTATTGTTGACTACAAAACAGCCCAATATCATTTAATCATACTTAAGAGCAAACAAATTTTACAAATAAGTGATATATGTATATATTGTATTTTTTCATTAATAATAAAATTCATTTTTCCAACACTGATTAATGGGTCTTTTGGTTTTTATTGTTGTTTTCAATTTTGAGCTGACAAATTTGTCACGCATCAGGTATACATTCTACATAGCAATTTTAACAGATTTTCACTTAATAGTTGTAGTAGGTATATGACAATTTACACCCCTTCTATCTTCTATCAACAAATTATTTCAAAAGTTACATGTAATTATGAAAACATAAAATGTGAAGACTGTGCAAATTTCTCATTCATTTTGGGGAGGGGGGTTAGAACCCTCAAAACCAGCTCTTGCATTCGCGCCTGTTATAAACCTAATGCAGGTGCACTCTAGTAGCAATATGCAACACGATTGTGATAAATATATTCAAGTACCTACACTATACAGTGCTTAACATCAGATGGCGTTTTGTAGCATTTACTAAGTAAAAATTTTTAAAACGTAACTATTACCTGCATAATTGGCTATTAAAGTAAATTTCATTAAACTAACTTTGAGTTAAAATTAATTGTAGGTATCACACACGTGTGAGTAATAGGCTAGTTAGAGCTAAATTTATTACCAACTAGTTAAAACTAACAATTTGACGGTTAATAAGCAGAAGATAGAGATGACTTATTATTTACGTATAAATGACTGATTAAGTAAGTATCTGTAAAAAAAGGTAGAGCTAATACACGTTTTAGCAATCGTAAGTGATGATTTAGAAAATATTTATTTTTAAACTACAAAATATAATGTATTTTATAATAAAAATATAAATGTACCTAGGCACAAGTGAAGTTTCTAAATGGTTTTCAAAATTATTGAACTTTTTATATGTATTAATGGATGAAATCTAAGAACAAAAATAAGTTTTGAAAAGCACTTTGCGCCATCTGCTAGACAGTAGTAGTAGTAGTTTACCAAAAATGAATTCAGAATTTAAAAGTTTAAATCACTAAAGAAATTGTCCAAATAGAAAGATAAACGCCAGTGTGGAACAAAGCTTCCTTAGTTGGGTGATCTCCAGATTTCAAACTTTATTACTCGTGAAAACCTAATAAAATATCAGATAAAAAAAAATGAGCTTTACTAATAGAAATGAATTTTCCACCAGATAATATTATTTTCTTTTATCTAAACGAAGTCTGTTCCACATAATTGAAAGTTTACGTAATTTCTATAAAAAGAGATGTTTTTTCGTGTTGCTTCTTGATATCAGGAAACACTTCGGAAAAGTTGGCAAAATTAACCCTCTTTTTTGCTGCCATCTATTAACGGAATGTGGAAATATAAGGATTTCCACAGTAATGGAAGCCGTTAAGGTACCATCTGATTGGATAAAACTTTCGGCCATTATGAATTTCTTGACGTTTCGCATAATAAATGACTGCGTTGGCCTGCCTCCTCAGGCGCTTGTACCAATCAAGGAGGGGAGGGTTTGGCAACTGACGGCAGCCATAGCAAACTAGGAGGGGCCCCGATCGCATAAATTAAACAAAGTTGGCGGTTGCTAGATGGAGTAGCTATTCCGAATGGGAATCAAATTGAACTTGGGGTGTACGCGATGCCTCAAAGGAAACAACTCACCCGAGAATTTCCACCGATTCCACTTTTCACAATTGTGTCCTCCAGCTTCTTCATATCTGTCGTTTTAATGCAACTGTCTTGGAATTTATTAGTCTAACTAGTGCGGAAGGGTTTGTTCAAATCAAGTTAAATTTTGAGTTGGGAGTTGAAGAGAGAAGAATATGCTGTAAAATATTCATCTGAATCAATTTGTGACTTTTCAAGGCATAAAAGTTAATATTTTGAAATAAAATGTTATGCGTTTTTAACGTTTTCAATATTTCTTGATCTACGTAAATAATAAGTCAGTGACTATTTCTTAAAACGTAGTTCTTGGAAAATTCGTCACTCAAGAAAAATACAGGATCAAGACTTCTGCCGACGGATTGTTCACATAGAAACACAACCAAAAATATTTTTTAAGTCTAAAAATACACACCTCCATTTACATTCACAACCATATTGTTATTCATGAAATAAATGGAACAATGGTACGCATTGTGTTGCTAAACTCCTTGATTTAGGTAGGCAACTAAAATTTTGTCAGCCACGTCTTTCTGTTAAAGAGCCCATTGTATTTTAATCGTTCAGCAACGTGGAGGACCATTTAAACTAATTCTAGAGTCACACAGGCATTAAGGTCAAAACAATAACCGTTTACATCTGTTCCTATTAATCACAATGCTACATAAATTTTACAAACACTTGTAATGCAAATAGCGTTTTGTAGATACTCGTAGAAATTTAATTATTCATACTTGTAAAGCGGATGTTTTCAATGAATAAATTTGTACCAATTTTATTAAACATTGTGTCCACAACGTTTCGGTACCTTTTTTAAACGACTACGTAAGGGAGCTGCTTTACAACTTAATTTCGTGAATATATTTATTGAAATCGTATTTCTTCATTTTATTCTTGCATACTCAGTAACTTATGCGTACTTTCTTACCTAGGTATACTGATTTATAGTACAGTTTAAAAAAAATTCCCCCCTGTTTTTTAATTTAATATGTGTGAGTTACAGATCCTTTGAAAAAAGAATTGTTTGAAACTTAAATATTCAAATATATAATTATTTGGTTATTTAAAATTTCAAATATCCGGATTAGTAGGTACCCAAACAGCTAGGTATTTGAGGAATTACCTAAAACGTTAAATGTTTGTACCGATGTAGTTCCTCTAAGTTCCAATTCCAAATAAAAATTAATGCAAAATTCTAATTCCTTTAGTAATACTGAGTGTGTTCAAATTATCAAGATCAAGGACTTATTGCATACCTTTTACATTGTTCAAATGCATACAAGGTTGCAAATATATCTACAAATACCTACTTAATCAAATATTGGATAGTTTGGCTATTCAAATCAAAATATAAGCTATCTAAATATGAAAAATTGAGTAACAAACAAAAACCAAATGCTCAGCGGATCAAGTTTTTATTTTCCGAGTGTGAATTTTTCTATTTAGCATAGGTACTTACCTAGATGTAGATAATATATAACAATGCTTTTGATAACGCCTTTGTTTTTACTAGAAACGTATGCCAAAAGCGATGAAATCAATTTTCCAACGAATTGATATATGTCAAAAATATTATATTCTATATCCCTACAACTTAAGAAATTTAACTTCATTTTATAGGCTCTTGGTTTACGTAGATATTCCAGCAAGATTACATCGAGATATTGCTAATTGTTAATAATAAATTAAGTGCGTCACCTAATCTTAGTCGTATTTAAATTTTATGGTGGTTAACTTGAAAATAGTAGGTTAAAAGCTGTGTCTATAGTCATACGCCATCTAGCTCAAGTTATTTAGGAAGAACAAGAAATTGTAACTTGTGAATTGAACGTCTCCGTCTAACCTAACCCAACTTACCCTAACCTCACATTACATCTTTCGTTCAGGATCAATAAGTACTCTCTTACAGAGTATTATCGGATTCTTTTCAACATTTCGGAATGTTTGAGTTTGATTCACTTACTTAATTTGTAAGTATATAACTAAAATGGTTATGCAAAAGATAACCAAATGTCACGAAATAAGCAGTTAAAAAGCAAATCAGAGCCCACTTATGCAACTGTTTGTGTGTCTGGCGTCTAGATATGTTCATTTATACATACATAGATAAACCTGACCGTTTTATAGCCTAGCCTCGAGAAAAACCATTAAACAAAAGCAGTTCCAAGTTCAAGGTCGACGGTCAGGAAACTAACGGTATCGGCAGGGCGGCCATGAACGGAGAAAAAAGAAGAAATTACTTTAACTAGTACGTTAGACACAAAACAATAATACTAACCCGGAAAAAAAGGAACGACAAATAAAAAAATTAATTGCGATTCCCCACTTTTGGCTTAAGTATCTCTACTTACCTAAATATGTATATATATTATATATATATATTAGGTTGACGGGCGCGATATGCTTGATGTACGTACGTATAAAATCTTAGTGGCGGTGGCAGTGACGGCGTCAATGGCGGCGGTAGCTTTTACGGCGCGTTTTACGACCAACGCGCGCCCTGACCTGCCGCAATCGTTTTATTCGACGCATTTATTGCATTTTTATGGTCGTTATGGCGTAATTTGTAAATGTGGGACAGTACGACGGCAGCACCAGTAGTTAAATAGTAGACAGTTACAGTGACTCACAAACGATTTAATAGATAGTAGAAAAAATACCATTTCCTCATTTAAAACATAAGATTATTGTCTTGGTGTTTTTTTTTTCTTGATAAACGATTCCGATTGGTTAGTCTTGTAAGATCTGAACAACGACTTCCGTTTTACCTCTTACACAAATTCTCGATTAGAATTTTGAAATTTTGGAGGGGTGTGCAAGTAGGATCCCTAAGTGGGTAGTTACCCTACCTCTTGTAGGCCCCATGAGGTTGCCTCCTGGGGCAAGAAAGGGGCATAACGCCTTGCCGCATTTGGGAATCATTAGGAATACCGCATGTGGCCCAGTAGGGAAAAATTATTGCTATTTTCGAAAAATGAACTTTGCTATTAATAAAAAAAATACAATATATACATATATCACTTATTTGTAAAATTTGTTCTTAATTAAAATTGTGTTATTGGGCTGTTTTGTAGTCAATAATACTATAAGTTGCAATCGTTTTACTGTTGTTCGACTTAATGCGTCTAGTTTCAGTTGTCTTATTCAATATATCAGGAAGTACACTTGTTAGTTCATTGCAAGTGTAAAAGATTTCATTGAAACGACGACATAAATGGCAAGGGGATTATTATTATATATTTTTTCATTTTACCAAGAGTATTTTTAAACGGATTTGCCTCATTGAGCCCATATAAGGTAGATTTATTTGTAAGTTTATACATGCGTTAGGTTTACTCCTTGAGACCCATATGAAAATCCCATATGGCAATCCTCATTTTAGTATCGCCACTTTTTTTGGTGAAATTTTCATGAGGAATCTATGGGGAAATCCCTACATCGGCTTGCCCCTCATTAGTCACATGAGGCCCGCACACTATATGGGGCATGTACCCCTATAAATTCCATAAATAATTCACATGTTCATTTTCCTTTTTCGTCAATCAGGTTCATGATTTTGGGCTCTCGCTTGGTCATTAAATCTAAAACTATCTATACCTATCTACAATTATCTTCCTTCAACAAAAAATGACAGAGTGCAGATTTGAGACTGCAGTCTCTTACATAATACAAAATACCAATTAATCGCAAAATTTGTAACAAGCAAACAGACCAATAGACAGGGAATAATAAAAACATATGGTGGAATCAACTTACTATGTGAGTCCATAGTATTAACGATGAATTTATTTATCGTACAGTATTTTTTTCGAAATTGGAAGACCTTGTAACACTTGCTGTTTCTAAAAAATTGCCGTAGACATCTATGAGAATCGTATTTGAATTAAGCAAATGTTTAACTATCAATAAGGCATATGTAGATAATTGATTTATAAAAAAAAGTATGTATCAACTGAAAAATGATTAATGGAAAAACCGCTTACGTGTAGGTATGTTAATATTAATGTAGGCAATGGCGGCGGAAAATCTGTTCTTGGTGTTGACCAACCAAGAGCTCTCTCTTGTGTTGAAAATCAATAGGTATATTAGAGTTCATGTATTTTCGTGCTTCCCAATTTACGATTGCACCGCAATCCTGCGTGCAGTATGCAATTATAAACGCGTTTCAAATGTCAGTCTATGAAATTTGTTAATATCTAACTAGTTTGGGCTACCTACCTACATCATTTTATTGTCTATTTTTTCTAAACTGCTTTGGTACACTCTCAAATTATACATATTATAACGGTCTGTCGTCCCTATTTACAATTCAAGTTTTTGTGAGAAAACAATAATTGGGCAATCGGTAGCGTTGTATCTGAATTTTCAAAATTCGTTTGACTTATTCTTATGATGATTTCCGGTTGCGCAAAAAAATGTCTTAAAAGTTTCATTCGATCAACAACGGGCTAAATAAGATTAAGTTATATTGCGATGCTGCATACTTATCATGATATTGTTGATCTTGGTAAATTGATGAACTAAAAGAGTTTATTTCTTGAAATACAAAACGAGCAGCAATTTTCGGAAGATATACATGTAGTTTTTAGACATCAAAAAGCCCATTTTTAGAGAGATTTTTTTTGATATACCAAATTACACGCGCACCCTTATCTCCTTCTATCATTTCTCACTATAAAAATTCACCATATGGACTAAATCTGTTCCGCCGCAACTGAATGTAGATAATTCTCAGGAAAAACTGGTGAAATTCGAACAATCATGAAATTTATCGCCACTTTTATTGGCTATTTTATTTAATTGAACACAATGGCTCGAAAACGTGAGTTATCCAGTTAGAATGAAACATGTAAACTTATGTTTTAGGAATTTTATATGCTCTCTATAGTTTTTATAAAGAGCAACAGGCAGTTATAGAACTGCAGCAGCAACGTAGAGAAGTAAATATTAGCAAGGGAGTCAGATATTTTTTAATTTATACCTATATTGAAAAAGTGATATACATCAATAAAGTCAGGACAAATTTATTAGAGATAGATATACAGGGTCGAAAGATTAGCGTAGATTTGCAAATGATATAACAGGCAGTAGAGATATCCTTGAATAAAATGGAAGCGGTACCTACTGACAAAATAGTATTGTACGAAAATAAATAAAAGTAAATCAATAATACTGATTTTCAAAGGAAGAAGAAGTAGGAAAGAGTGAATATAATAAGATAGGAGACGAAAAATTAGAAGAAGCAGCTGACTCTCGGTATCTAGGAAGTCAGATAACTCAGCATGAAAGGAGCAATACAGATATAAAACAGATGATGGCGTAGTCACTTCCATGCTCACAAACGGTTAATTTAGAAATTCGAAAGATTATTAAAGAGATATGTCTAGAGCACGGCGCGGTAGATATTCGAAACGTGCATAACGGGTGCGGCGGAAAAGAAAAAGTTAGAAGCGTTCAAAATGTGGTTACACGTGAATGATGAGGGTACTATGGATAGAGACGGTTAGAAATGAAGAGATATTAGAAAGAATAGGAGAACAGAGGACTCTATAGAATCAATAAGAAATAGGTGAGATAGGTTGGTAGGACACCTCAGGCATGAAGGGCTAATTGGTGATATACTAGGAATAGACACAGAGTCTAAGCGGAGTAGAGGTAGACTGAGATTAGATTACTGCTGACAAATAGTTAAGGATGTAGGATGCTCTAGTATTAGGAAAATGCGATGATTAGCTCAGGATAGGAAAGAGTGGAGGTGCATGTTCAACCAGTTGACCTTATGATGATGATTTTCTACAAAAATTCCTCTGATCATATAACTTCATGTTTTCAAGGATGTTAAAAAAAGCAAGCGCATGCGCCCCTTCCTTTGAAAATTATTGTTTTTTGCTTTGCTTAAACGGAACATATTGGCCCTCGACCAGTCAAAAATGAAGATGAAATTGAATAACGAAACGTTTGGAATCGAAGAATCCCGGCAGAATAGCTCGAAAAGAAGTCAACAACCAGGCGATGTTTTTAGTTGATTTGTTAAAAAAATTTGAAGCGACGAATGTATGACGTTTTTGTGACTTACTGTAAACATCCACCTTTACGCTATCGTTATCGTTTGCACTGGCTAACTAACAATCTCAAGATGTGTTTGAAGTTTCTTCTTCCGTGTTCTCTCTAAAACGAGCGCTATTTACTACTAACTGCTACTGACGTTGCCAGTCGCTTTACAACTTAATACTCTCTCGACCGTTTTCAGTTTATATCTTCCCACCGAACGAAATGTTTTTCGTTTTTATTCCGTTATTTTTCATTGTACGGACGTTGTCTAATGAAAACAAGAATAAAATATCAAAACAAAACGTTTATCTTATACTTCCTGGATAAATAATCGTTTGAAAACAAAACTATCGTGAAAATTACTCACTTGAGTGACAGTTCTTTCGTGTGATTTTTTAATGTTTTTAAACACACTGCTACATCAACACAAAAAGAATCATAGGTGGGAGATTTAAAAAAAAGGTACAAATTATATACACAAACGCTTTTAAAAAGTTTGGAAAAAGTTGGTTGGATGCCCTAGACAAAAATTTTCAGTCTCTCTCCAGTCTCTGAGAGTCTTTCAGCGTCTCTATGAGCGTCTCTCACAGCCTTTCACAGTCTCTCAGTTGTTACCTAGATGTTTTTATGGATCTTTTACAGTCTCTGTATGAGAGACTCGAGTCTCTCGTTCAGAGACTGGATACGAAATGAAGATCTCTATATGAGCGACTCGAGTCTCTCGTTCAGAGACGCTAGACAGTTTTTTTGACAGTCCCTCGACAGTCTCTCTCAGCGACACCAGAGAGACTCGATGAGAGACGGAATTTCGAGTCTCGCTTTCAGAGACTCTGAGAGACTCAACATTTTTATCTCGGGAAAGCACCACACAAAAGAAAAATTTATATGTGGGAGATTAAAAAAAAAAAGGGTACAAATTATGTACATAATGTATTATACACAAGCGCCTTTAAAAAGTTTACGAAAAGTTGGTTGGATGAAAAAAAGATTAGGATTAGAGGAAAAAAAAAATAAATAGTGTTTTCCTCATTGTCAATTATTGGTCAGCATACATCCCTTCCTAAAATTGCACTTCTTTTCTCATTCTCCGAGCACTTTGCCCTTCAGCCCTTAAAAATTTTGTTCGACTTTACTACGATCCAAGCTTAATTAACAAAATAACTGCTTACCTGCTTGATTTCGTGTCTCTAAATTAAACGCGGTTAAGAACGTAGTAAGGTCGACATATTTTTTTACCTTGAACTTATGTTTCTGTATATATAGTGAGGTGTACGAGTTTAAGGTGAAATTAAATCAGACACTTCAAGATTCTCCATTATTTCATTTAGATTTACTCCTTGCTATGCCACTTCAGGCTTTTTCTGACGAATTTTTTCGAGCAAATTCAAAGTGTCTATCTTTTCATATAATTTGATTTTCTCTGTCCGCCATTAAATTAAGACAAAATTAAATAAAACCACTTGATAATGTTTCACAGCCAATGTGCAATGAATTCCAAATACAATAAGGAGTTGACGATTGTGAAATCTTACTCTGATAAGCTAAAAAATATCCAAGGAGAAGTAAGGTTGGCGACCTCATCAGGCAGTTCCATAGAGAATCGTATTAGTCTTGAAACGCGTGGTTCTGGTCAAAAGAAAAAAAAGTAGAAATCGACCGCAAAAAGCATGCAAACTCATGCATTTTCGTTTTTCGCCGACATAATTAGCACGTAACTCACCAAAATGTATGAGTCAGCATCAGCTCTGTAGGAAGATGTAATCTTGCAATAACGAATAAGAATGTTAAGAAATGGCCTGGTCCAGCACTCCTCAACAACGTTTCTTCTCACTTTTATAAATATACACGCAAAACATCCTGTTGCATTTAAATAAAATTATCATGTTCATTACAGAGCAGGGACATCCCGGTTCATACGCTTACGAATTTCTAGAGATGTGCATTTGGGTATCCAAGGGGATAAACGCTTTTGAAGTAAAATACGAGGAGTATTCATGAAAATATGGTGATTTTTTGATACGTTACAGGACCTTTTGGTTCAAAATCAATTTTTATTTGACTACAATTGTATAGGTAGTGAAATGTAAACATTAAAAACCGTTAACTGTATTTTTATTTATAAGTAATTTCATAAAGAAAGTTATTTTATGTCACTTTAATTTTTTGCAGTTAATACATATTATGAATTTAAATTTTCTAATTACAGATTGGACCACGGCGTTGTACGGGTGCGAAACATGGACAGTGGGCGCGGCGGAAAAGAAAAGGTTAGAAGCGTTCGAAATGTGGTGTTATAGGCGGATGATGAGGATAACATGGGCAAAAAATGTTAGAAATGAAGAGGTATTAGAAAGAATAGGAGAATAGAGGACTCTATGGTCAATAAGAAATAGGCGAGATAGGTTGGTAGGACACCTTTTCAGACATGAAGGCCTAGTCAGGGACATATTAGAGGCAGAAGCAGGAGTTAGAAGGGGTAAAGGTAGGCCTACATTAGATTACTGTTCGCAAATAGTTAAGGATGTGGGTTGTTCTAGTTTTAGGGAATTGCGAAGTTTAGCTCAGGATAGGAAAGAGTGGAGGTACGTGTCCAACCAGTCTTAGGACTGATGACCTTATGATGATGTTATTTCGTTTAATCCTACCTACATGTCAAAAAAATATTGATACAAATAGACATTCCATATGGAATATATATCGATGCCTTGTTTTGACACAATTGTAAAGTAAAGGTACTGATGTTTACATCGTATTGCTTCATCCTTACAACTGATCAAAAATCTACTTCAAGACTAACTGGGAGTCCTGTGTAAATTCCCAATGAGGTATGACACCAAATGCTCGTTCTGGTATTCGATAAAGAATCAAATCAGGCATCTGATTTGGAACCCGATTAGAAGCCCGATCAGGATCTTTGATAGTGCCCATTTCAAAAAAGTAATTCTAGTCGGAGAGCTAGTCAAAGTCGAAAAAATCAGGTGGATTTAAATTTAATCATTTTTATTAGGAGCCCACTCAGTTTCTTGAAAATGCCCTTGCAATGAAAACACAAGGAATCCTTTTTTTTTGTTGAAGGATATTATAATTTTCAGTAGACAAATATGACATATATACCAAACACCTTTCAAGACTATTTGAAATATAACTTGTGACAATGATGAAGGTCAAATCTTACATTTTATAATTGTGCCAAGTTTTACATTTCTAAAGATACTTTGATAAACTTACTGTTAGCTGGTGTTTCTCCTTTTGTTACAATAAGTAGAAACATTCAAGTAACATAGGTACGCAAACTTCTTGTTTTTATTCATTTACCTAAAATTCTAGCAGCATGTTTCTCGTGAGAGAGCAAACTAGTATTGTCTCCATTGTGTGTAGGTATATACGGAAATATCGAGGTTGGTGATAAAGAAGCGTTAACAACGACGAATAGGTATACTTAAGTGGTAATATCTTTAGAAAAGCCAAAAAGAAAAAAATTAGGACTGGGTTAAACTAGTGGCGAACAAAATTGGTCTTCGTCTCTCATTTTTGCAAGAATGTCTTTATACTAGCAACACTAAGACCAATACCGAGTGAATAGGACCAATACTAAATCTAAGAAAGAAAGAAGAAACTCTGCTATTAAAAAAAGGGTTCTACAAGAATGTCCTCGGAGTAAGTGTTCTTCGTCCCCATGTCTGGATAACACATGGTTGAAATAAAGAAACAAACTAATTTCTTTCGATATTTTTTACTTCTTTCAGGTACCTTTGTAGGTAGTATTTTGTTCTCTAAAAGGTCGATTTATGCATTGGAGCAAGTGTAAGTTCTCAAGTTTTCATAACTCTCACAATTATCGACCCTATTTTCTTTAAAAGTCATGACAAGCTCCGATGTATGACAGAAAATTTCAGCATATAAGACAATTATATTAGGTCGGTAAATAGATAATTTTATGCTTAGAAGCATTATTAAAAAAACGTAATTACCTATCAGATTAAATGAGCAAGACCAAGACTTAACAGGCAAGACCCAGACCAACACCAAAACCGAGACAATATCAGCAAAACCAAGACTGAGACTAGAAGTATCTGAGCAAGAAAAAGATCAAAACTGAATAAGCAAGACCAAGATCAGTACCAAGACTGGGACAGTTTTGGTCTTGGCCTCCCTAGACAAAAATTTTCAGTCTCTCTCCAGTTTCTTTAAGTTCTTCAGAGTCTTTCACCGTCTCTGAGAGCGTCTCTCGCAGTCTCTCAGTTATTGCCTAGGTGTTTTTATGGATCTCTCACAGTCTCTGTTTGAGAGACTCGAACGATAAAGTTGTTAATTCAGAGATTCGAGTCTCTCACAGAGAGACTGAATGAATAAAACTGAAAAGTCTCTCGTAAGAAGACTGGGATCTCTAAAATATGTTGAACTTAGAAAATTTTAACCATGTCTATAGAGACACCACTTATTGAGAGACTCGAGTTTCTCGCTCAGAGAAGCTAAAGTTTTTTTGACAGTGTCTCAACAGTCTCTCTCAGCGACCCCAGAGAGACACGATGAGAGACGGAGACTCGAGTCTCGCTTTCAGAGACTCTGAGAGACTCAACATTTTTATCTCGGGCTTCCTTTACTCATCACTAAGTTAAACCAAGCCTTCAGGAACGAAAGGGCATAGTTAATGTTAATCCACCTTTCTTTTTACTTTACCGTACAGTAAAAAATCATCAACTAAACTAAACATAGCTATCAGCCAGTTACATTATCTATTTTCACTGCTACAATAACATACATTTGTTACTCCATATGCTGCCGATTCTCTTTTGAATGCTTTAAAATATGCTTTACTTTCATAATAGGTAAATGTCTATATGTAAGTAATAAATGTCTTGCAGTCGTCTTCCATCTGTCTAAATTTTCGAGAATCTTTCATTAAAAGTTTTGTTCTTTTTATCAAATGCAACTTGTATATTTGAGCGAGCGGAAATTCAAGTGCATATCTAGAAGAGGCTCAGACAGTTAAAAGGGTGAAGTCCGGTTAACAGCCTCGAATGTTTGAAAGCAGATGTTCGGCCGGCAATGAAAGCATCTCTGAAGTGCATTCGTATGTATATACATATATACTTCGTACAATCATGATAATTGACTTGGGAAATTATATTGTAAAATTCAGGAAGAGCCCGCTTCACTTCTGCATCAGTAATAATGTCGACAAAAAGCAGATCCCGTGGGTTTTAGCAATTAATAATAAGCACTCATTCACTTCAACAGCTATTCTGAACCAAATATTAAATTACGAAATTTATTATCGTTCCTGGTAGATTAGTACATCGCTAAATATTGTTGTAGCCTAGGTAAAGATGATACTGTATCACTAATAAATGTTCTTTTCTTCTTTTAATTTCAATTATTATATTGGGACTTTCGCTACACAGTCTGTATCCACAACATTATTTCCCAAGTTAATTTACCTAATGAGGACAACTAATTATCTTCCTTTGTTTTGCGAAAGGTAATTCGATTAAACAGTGGATACTTGCACCTGATATTTACTTTAATATCATAAATGTTTTACAACCAATTTCGGATTCAGAATCTTTTCTCGATCTTAAAATAATCAAGTTTTGTTTGAGTTGATCTATGAAATTGCTGAATGGCTTAATACAGGCATTTTTTCTTTTTTGGAAGAGACCCTAAAACCGATTGTTACCGATAACATAAAAATTGTGACCAACCTTATGCAATAAACGCAAAAGGGATTTCTACCCTTTACTGGGATTCGAAATTCCAAAGATACAATAACACTATTTCGACAAAAAAAACGAAAGTCATAAACCGATACCTGCACCACAAACTCGCTCTATTTTTTTTATTATGGGTACGTACGCATCGGCTTCCAGTTTCTTCATAAATCAACAATTCGATAATGAAAGGAAAAGTGTCCGTCCGATGTCCTAGAGCCGGACTAAGAATAATAGAAAGCCTGCTTCCTGGACTTGCATAATAACTAACAGACAACCCTTTCGATATATTCATGCGGCTTTCGACCAGGCAGGTTGTTAAACTTCCAAGGTTCCCCTGAATGCATAATTTATGGCGTCATAGATTTGAAACGTCCGCTGCTATTTGCGCTATGCGACTGGGATATAGGTACGTTTACGCATTATTATACATAGCCATGTATTTTTATTGATCCTCTCTATCCAATCTATCCAATTGCACGAAGTATGGATTATAAGGGAATGCACTGGCGAAAATCAACCATCAAAGAAGTATTCCGTATATTATAGAACAAAAATGTAAAAACAATAATAAGAGCTACATAATAATTAGATTAAGATATTGTAACCCTATAAAAAATTAACTAAAAAATCATGCTTCAAAGCTTGTTGTAAAATAAAACGTTCTTGAAAAATATAACGTAAACAATTACATATATTAGGTCTAATACACATGGGCATACATCACTTAATTCATGTACGTACATTTTTCGACGCCCATTCAATAGCGTTAACTTCCATGCACATGGGCATAAATGGTTTAATTCATTTACGTGCATTTTCGACGTTCATTCAATAATGTTAATTTTTATACACTTGGACGCAGATGATTTAATATATGTACGTGCATTTTTCGACGATCTTTCAATAATTTTACTGAATGTACGATAATGTATTAAATTATCTACGCTGGTGGGTAATTGGTCTTTAGACATCAAAATAAGTTATTAGACACATATAGATACACCTCATTCGTTAGAAATATATAGATAGTTGAAGAGCTAGAGGGTGTTTGAATTGGAAAACTAAATTAAGTTTTTAGAACTATTGTAAAAATGCCAGGATACGCCTGCCTCTATTAATTTCGCCCTTAATCAGAGTTTTATAAATTTAAGATTTAGCCCAACACTTACATATACACACGTATAAAGCTTATTTAAAGACGCGATTAATCTTTTTAACTCTGCGCACATTTCAGGTACCTACATATAATAGCAGACAATTACTGAATAGCTTCGATTTTTAGTTGGTAAAGATCTAATAAAATGAAATAAAACTGATTGAGAGTTTTCGATAAATATTTACTTTTGTGTGCTGTAACTGTTTCATTATTCAGTGGAAATTTACAGGAGCCATAAATATAAAAAACAGCATTGCAAAAAGTAACCGTTTATTATATTGGTAGTAAGTATATTTGTAATTTAAAACATTAAATTTACTCCGACCTACAATGTGATGCAAAGCTGGAGGGTACACCAGAAGAATATCTTCAGATTCTTAACAGAGATCGCGCGAATGGGTGAGTGGTTATTGGGCAGAGAAAAATAGACACATATGCCACGAACAAAATGAAAATAGAAGAGAAGTGAAGGATAATCTTGGGCTACGAATGATGTACCTACTCTTGGAATCGAACCGGCGTCAATCATCTAAATCTGCTGCTCGGCCTTCGAGAAAAGAAAATTACTGTGCCACATTACCGTATATTCTATAAAATGGAGCTGGTGCATTCCGGGACTGACCTTAGATATGATATTCTGTATTGTAATTGCAGTGGGGTAATTTTCTAAAAAGACAGCGCGAATCTCGAGGTTCATTAGCGAGCGGAGACGCTGAACATCGATTGCATTGTAAGGATCGTATTATAACGTTTCTATGGAATCGGACAGTGACGGTAATAACGCCAGATCAGACAAGAAAATGCAGCAATTGAGGCTTGTTACCACAAACGCCTTTTTTAAAACGTCCTCTTTGCCACACTAACAAGCAAAAAATTAGTCGTTGCAGGATTCTATATCAGTCGCATATAAAATCATGAATAAATGAATTTCATTCGTGTACAATGTATCTACATAAGTAAGAAATGTCGCAGTTATTTTTAGAATTGAGAAAATAAAAAACATTGCTAACTCCCAACACGCCTACTAATATGGGCATGGTTCGAGAAATTAATGGAGTTTGATTATGAAGAGTTATGGAAATCTTTTCTTCCTTCTAGGTACAACAAAATGAACAAAGCGAAACTAACCAGTAAAGTGGCCAATATAATCAAAATCGCAAACTAAGAACTATATTTCTCGAAAAATAATAATAGATGTATTTGATTTTCTTTAATAATTTTTTCAAATTTATAATCGAAATGACTAAAATTATGTGATACCAATGTGATGGTAACTACTTTTAAATAAACAGATAGGAATCATCATCATCATAAGGTCATCAGTCCTAAGACTGGTTGGACACGTACCTCTACTCTTTCCTATCCTGAGCCAAACCTCGCATTTCCGTAAAACTAGAACAACCCACATCCTTAACTATTTGCGAAGAGTAATCTAATCTAGGTCTACCTCTACCCCTTCTAACTCCTGTTTCTGCCTCTAATATGTCTCTGACTAGACCTTCATGCCTGAGAAGGTGTCCTACCAACCTATCTCGCCTATTTTTTATTGACTTTCATAGAGTCCTCTGTTTTCCTATTCTTTCCAATACCTCTTCATTTCTAACCTTTTCTACCCACGATATCCTCATCATCCGCCTATAACACCACATTTCGAACGCTTCTAACCTTTTCTTTTCCGCCGCCCCCACTGTCCATGTTTCGCACCCGTACAACGCCGTGCACCAAACATACACCTTTAACAACCTTTTTCGAATTTCTAAATTAAGATAGATAGGAATCACAAAAAAGAACGTATGACTAAATTTTAGTTCGTCTTCATTTTCATAAAAAACAATTAACCAGGGCTCTAGCGAAGGATTCTGTTTTTGTGTAGGGGTGGGGCGCAAAAGACTCCCCAACTATTGTATTTTAACTTTTTAACTAACGTTTTATACAAACAAGCGCTGAAATATGCATTTATAAATAAAAAATAATTTTGTTGTTTTGAGCTATTCTGTTTGTTCTATTCTTAATACAGTAGATTAATGTTATTAGCTTACTCGAATTCGCCTGTGTTTCGTCCACAAATTTACCATACTGTTTAGGTCAGTAACATCGTATAGACCTGTTTAGAATTTTATCATCATTGGGGCATCATGTCTCTCCTCTTTAATGTCGAATCTTAACTAAATTTTTTTTCTTTCAAATTTCAAAGCCACTGAAAAGCTTACTGTGAATATTGACTGACAAAGACGAAAAGTTTCCCCAATAGCTATTTTATATTTAACAGCTACCGTTATGATGCCTTACATAGAAGAGCATATATCAAACAATATCTCTAACTGCGTATGAAGCGATTATGATTCAGCCATATGATCAGGTGCATATAGCAGAGTCAATTTTCAGTGTTTTCGCTTGTAATATTCTTTTTGTCTGTAAGGTTTGTAAGAATGTTTGAGATTGGAGTTTATTCTGTAAAAAGTTTGTAGTTTTATCTTAAACGCTTAAAAATCATTTTTTATAAAATGTAGTTATATCAACGCCAGCTATATTGGACTCAGAGTAATCAATTTTTGCAGGGATTATTCATTTTCGGTGATGTCTTTGAAAATCCTGTTCTGGATTACTTTTAACTTTTCTAACAGAAATTTTGATACTTGCTATTAGGTTTAGAATTACATCTTCCCCTTGCCTTGGTGAAACAAAGGATTCTCTGGTTCTATTTATATCAAATCAACTTAATTTGGTTCTATTGATAATGTATAATGCGTTTACAATGTTCAAGTCTTCCTATCCTTGGTATTTTTGTCTACTTTCTAGTAACCGACTTACTATGGGGTATTTGACTCGAAATATTGACCAGAAGTCCGATTTCTTGATAACACTGTAATGATAAATTTATGCTACCTGCGAGAGTTCAGTGAACACCGAACTAAGGACCGATATTACTATTATGGTCCCTATGCTGTTTTGTAATTTTATTACAACCCCTATACACGAATAATTTTCGAGTTTCTCGAGCAGTTTTACCTACGGGCGTTTTGATACGAAATTACGAAAGAAGTCTATTTTTAACATGTTTCCTAATTAATAACACAAGTTGTAAAAGCTAACTGAAGAAAATATTGGGGGAGCATCCCTCCATCGCCCCCCCCCCTTGGGCTTGGAACGAACCATGGATAACAATGCAATAATAATTTTTTTTCGGAAAAGAGTAGCTAACTTCCTGAATAAGAAGTAAGAAAAGATTAAATGAAAATAGAAACTTAAAAGAGATTAAAAATTTATACGTATTTCAGTTATAAAGCAAATCTTTTCCCAAAACTCAAATAAAATGTTAATTTGTCTGATTTTGTGTAGAGAATACGGACAGATGTTTTCTTGAATATTAAATAAAAAATTTATGGATACAATTACATAAGAAATTTTATATATTTCTAAAGATACCTGCCTGCAGAAGAATCGAAGGTTCATTAAGTGAAATCGTGGAAGGTGGGTTCTTTATTATGAAGGGGCAGCCGTCGGTCGAATTCAAATTCGTATTTTAAGCAGAATTCGATTTAAGACGTTCATGAAGACGTCTGTCTGGCCCACGTAAACGTAATCAATTTCGAAGCGAAAGTATTGGAAAAGTATTCGAAACGAAAACATCATTTGGACTTGGTACGAAGCTCATTTGGTCTGCTTTGCCCGAAAGAAAACACAGACATAATAATATGGTGAAGAAAGAGATAAGTATATATATATTTGCCGGTTCGTATGTACGCAAAAAGGCTGAGAAAAACGAATGGACCTAATTCAACTGAACGGTTGATAGCAAACAAGCACAAACTGGAGGAGAACAAAAAAAGAAACAAACTGACTGAAAATAACGCAGAACGTTACCCTTGTAGTAAGCTCAACAATGTAAACAGGACAATTTTCAGCAGTGGAAGATATTTATTATAAAAAATGTAATACGAACAATGTCAATCATTCGGCTAATTTATAAATTATTTTGACTTTAAGAAGAAAGGGACTATGTATTAATAATCGTGTTCATTTGAAGCTCAAAAGTTGAATATGGGAAGTAATTACTTTAAAAGTAATACATATAGTACTAAAAAGAGTTCTAACTGAATGCCATCAACACTAACAAACATATTATCATCAGCATCATCATAGGAAAAGCCGTGTAATCAAAGAACTCCTTAGGAATCCACACATTGACACCTTCTTATCCTTCTCATAACAGAATATCCCACATCCCTAACTAATTTGCGAACAGTAATCTAAATTAGTTCTTTATTTACCTCTGCTTACTCCTGTTTCTGCTTCTAATAAAAGATATGTCTCTAACTAGCCCTTCATACCTGAAAAAATTCCTACAATCCAATTTCTTCGTTTTCTTAATACTTTTTATAGCTCCATTTTACTCTAACATCTACTCATTTCTAATCTTTTCTATCCACGAAATTTTCATTACATATTATTTCAAACACCTGCAATTCTTTCTTTTCAATTGAGTAAATCATTTTCGTTCGGCATCCGTACTTTTAATAATCTTTTTCAAATTTCTAAATTTTCGCTCGTGAGTGCTTCAGTTAACGCGAAAACGAATTTTTAATCTAAAACTCTGAATAACTGCATTTCGAAGAATGGTGTAAGTAGTTTGACTTGAAATAAATTTCCCACTGGTTCGGTATTATGACGCGGATTTAATCCGTTTTTTAAAAGTTTGCCCACTAGCTCAAGGGCTAAAAACTAAGAAGTTTCTCAATTTAATCAAAGGAAAATTGCCTCTCAGATCCCCAAACTTCTGATGCTCTATTTCCACATCCCCGACAAATTATATTAACTTTGCCTGAACACTCGACGGACTGCAAAAAGTTCGAACAACACTTTTACTTACACCTACGTATGTTTATCGTTAGTCCAGTTCTACTACTGGCTGACAACGAGCACTAGCAACATAAATTAAAATAATAAATTGGTGAACTTAAATGATCATTACTCTTGGGTTCTTAAATTAAAAAAGACCAATAGATAGATGGCTCTGAAAAAATTAAATGTATAATAAATAAAATAATTAGTAGAAAAGAAGAATTTCAATTAGATAGAAACGGTTAAATATGATGAAATATTATAAAGAACAGAAGAACAGAGGCCTTTATGGAAGTCAATAAGAAATAGATGAGATACGTTAGTGGGACATCTTCTCAGACATGATGGGCTAGTTACAAACGTATTAGAAGCAGAAACAGGAGTTAGGAATAGTAGAGGCGGAACTAGGTTTTAGATAACTGATCGCAAATAGGTAGTTATAGTTCGCACGTTCAAAATTCGCATGGTCCGCAATAAAACTGTCGCATTTACTTTCTTCTTTTAACTTACTTGAAGAAATGGCTGATCTAGGAAGTCAGATAAATCAGGACGGAAGTCGAGTCGCCTTCAATAAAAAGAAGTCACTTCTATGCTAGTGAACGATTAATTTAGAAATTCAAAAAAAAGTTGTTAAAGGTGTATGTTTGGAACGCGGCGTTGTACGGGTGCGAAACGTGGACGGTGAGCGCGGCAGAAAAGAAAAGGTTAAAAAAAGGAAATGTGATGTTAAGAAACAACATAAAAGAATTAAAGAACAGGAGAACAGAGGACTCTATGGAAGTGAATAAGAAATAGGCGAGATAGGTTGGTAGGACACCTTCTCAGGCATGAATGTCTAGTCAGAGACATATTAGAGGCAGAAACGGGAGTTAAGAGGGGTAGAGGTAGGCCTAGATTAAATTACCGTTCGCAAATAGTTAAGGATGAAGGATGTTCCAGTTTTAGGGAAAGACGAAAATTAGCTCAGGATAGGAACGAGTGGAGTTGCGTGTCCAACGAATCTTAGGACTGACGACCTTATGATGATGAACAAATAGTAAGTTGTAGCGCTGGCTGGCGTTCGGTCATTTTACTGAAGGAGATATTTTTAGACTACTATGTAGACACTATTAATTGTAACTTACTGGCGGCACACACGTGGTTGTATATGTATGGATACATAGGCGTACACGAATATAAAATACTGTAACATATGGTTCATAATTCCTTAGAAAATATGTGTTTTTCCAAAAATGAACTCAAGTTCAGCCTGCGTGAAATATGTTTGATAAACAAAGGTCTTTGTTTTAATTTACCCCGCTGCTTGACATATTTGTTTTTCGAACGGTTGCCATTCGTTCTTTTTTATTAAAAATTGGAATTTATGAAGTTGCTACGGAACCCGTGCAGGTTTTTTGACATTTTGTTTATAATATCGACGAAATATATACGCTCGAATGGAGCCAAAAATACCAGTGCAGATGATTAAACAAACGAAAGGTTTATGTTAACTTGGCTTTCAAAAATAATGGAACTATTATGGAGTTTAAGGAAATGTAAATTATAGTCGCTATTTTTAAATGGAATTCAATCTAGGTGCTACCTATAATAATTGACATCATTTTAACGAACTGTAATTTTTGTAAGTTTCTACAGGTCTTGAGTGCATATCTTTTGTTTTAAATAAATACATAAAATAGAAAAATTTTAATTTTAATTAACTGTTAACGTGTAGCAGCTGCTTTGGCTATAAAATCACTCTTAAAGAGGAATGAGAAAGACAAGTGGTATTGAAATCGCAAAAATGCCTTATTGATTTAGCTTTACTCATTTGTTTAGTCTCAAGTTATAGGACGAATAAGTATTTTCTTGTTTGATCTTATGAAAACACTTTATAATAATCCAATATCAAAATATCGAAACTCACAACAAATAAGAGAATAAGAAGAAAAAATAGACAGACCGACATACGAGTAATCCTACAAGGATTCTGGTTTTCATTCGGACGGAACCCTAATCCGAGGATTTACCACGTTATGTTCAGACCATAGACTTCTTATGAAGTTTCTTGTAATTTATAAGCAAAGAACTATTTTCTATATTTTTTTCAAAATTTTACGTTCGGTAGGTAGTTTCAGAGATAGGGTGAGGAATGGTCAATTGATATATTTGAGACCCTTACAACCAGCCCCTTCATTTGATATGTCACACGGTACAGTTTGAAAAACAAAAAGAAATTCTTATTGACCCCCCAAAAATGACCTCCATGTTCAAAATTAATTTATTTACGTTGTGGTTCCGTGTTTGGGTCACAGTGTACTATATTTCACCTTAATCGATCCAGAAGATTCTATAAGGGTTCCGCTTTTTATTCGGACATACGGAACCCTAAAAGAATCACTGTAATACACAGAACACATACCTACCTAAATAGATTATACTTTTACTAACTCGGCTTGCACTTTCGATATTATAAACTTCCATTGGTTCTTTTTAGTTTTTCCGACACTATGATTTAACCGCTTCTTACACCCCGACATGTGTCTAATATTTATAAAACACAAAATTTTAATCGTGGCTTCACTCGCGTTAATCCTAATACGTGTCAAAGGCCAAGATAAAAGCTTCTAATTTTTTAGATTTAATATAAATTTGCGTAGAACGACAGAAAATATTATACTTTTTACAAGCTGTTTTTATTGAGATTGAAAGAAATTTTTCTATCACTCGGGAGCAGATTTTTTTTGATACGGTAAGGTACCAAATATCCTTTCCTGTATCCCTGACAATATGTGTACAAAATTTCATAATGATCGGCTATCTATACACTCATGAATATTTATTATAAATAAAATTTAAGCCTGTGTTTCTATAATACAGAAATAGCTTTATTTTTAAGATTATGCGGTTATTTGTATGCTGTAAAGACACAAAAAACAATAAATTTTTGTCTGTCTGTCTGTTTGTCTGTCTATACTGGCTAATCTTCAAAACGGATAAGAAGAGAATGTTGTTAGAAGCACTTGAGGTTGCTTGGATTTACACCTCTGTCTGTCCACCTGTTTGTTTCTCTGTTTGTACGGGTTAATGTAAAAAACAGCTGAACTGTTTTCTATGGACCTTTCACCAAAAAATAGTTTTAAATAGAATATAAAATGTAAAATAAAAAAATGAATAAATATCTATAAAATGTAACTTATTGCATAGAGACGAATAGGTAGGTAGAATGACTGTAAAGCGCAATTGAAATGCCATGCCCAATTTTTAATTCAACTTTTGAATATTTAATAACATTCAGTATTTAATTTTGTTTTGGATACGTACCAAAGATTATAATACTGGGCGTATCCAACCAGCCCATTATTGTCATTGATTTTGTCACTTCTGTTCATAAAACTTTGTTAGATGCCAATTAAAAAGGTTAATCCACAGCGTAATTCAACGACTTTAAGTAATTTTTATTTAAAATGCTTAATTTACCTTGAAAATTTTACCTACTTATAAAGTTTCTGTAAGAAATATGTAAATTAAGGAATTCTAGTCGTATCAAGTTTCTGAATGGGTTAATCCTAGTCTATGAGG
>NW_020438896.1:568989-574242 GCF_000699045.2 Agrilus planipennis
CTACAAAAAAGTCCGGGATGGTATATGTTAAAATACGTTATATTTTTTTTGTATTGTATTCTATTTTTGTTTGGTTAAATGAAAATTAAATTTATTAAAAATTTTGTAAAAGATCGGGTTAAAAATCTTCTCTTGTTTCCTTCCTACTCTTCGATATTAATTTTACAGACACAAACATGCGTATCTACATAAAACTTCTATTGAAATTTAATTGTAGGTGATATGCTATGAAATGACCTTTACATAAAAAATTAACCGTTTTCATTGATTTATGATGGATTCAGATACTTTATCATCATTAGGTTGTCACTCCGAAAATTTATGTTTGGACACGCACCTCCACTCATTTGTATTTTGAGATAATAATCTTCGCATTTCCCTAAAACCAAGACATCACTAGGTGCCCTGTCATTTTATTTTTTCCTACTCTTTTTAATATCTTTCCAGTGCTAATCTTTTCTCTCCATGGTATTGTCATCATCCGTCTATAACTTCATATCTCAAACGCTTCTAACCTTTTTTCCGTAGCATCTGCTTGTCCAGGTTTCATGCCCGCCCCAAAAATACACATTTAACCTCTTTCGAATTTCTAAATCATAAAAGCATAAAAGTGATTTTTTTTCGTTAATGGTTTTTAAAGGCGACTGGACCCTGCGCTATCCTTCCATACTGACTTTGCTTCTCAAATATCCAAAGTCAGCTACTTCTAATTAGCTATTTCCCTACTTTTACCTTCTTTGTTACTTACTTAGACAGAGGGTAATTTTACTTTTGTGAAAAAAAAAACATTGTTCCATAAAATGCATTTATGTACCCATGTATTTACTAATATTAGTACAAATATTTTATGATATTCATGCAGATTAAAATTAACGAAGTAAAAATGATAACATTCTTAAATCTTTATGTAAGTAGGAAGTAATTGACGTTGTAAAAACAGCATTTAATCGAATGTCTAATGTAAGACTTCTAATCTAATAATTAATTGTCTGTAGGTAGTGTGGCGATCAATTTAATTCTTTTTAACATTTGAATGCCAGCATTGAAAGTAGGGATGGGCGATTTACATCGATGTTTCAAAACATCGATACTTTTTCTAAAACATCGAGTACTTTTTTTCGATCGATATTGTGGTGACCCCTGGGGAAAATTTTTTAAAGTTACCAAATGACATTTGCAAACGCCTTTGTGAATTGTATTTTGTGTTTTTTCTTAAAATAATAAAAAAATAAAACAAAAACAAACAATGTCTAGTAACTTCATTGCCTTTTTATAGTCATTAAGATAAATTTCACCATGAATCCATTAATAATACCATCATCACCATTAAATTGAGGTTAAAAATATCACATGATTTTTTATTATTATTTATTACTTATTTATTTATTTTATTAGGTGGAGAATCATTGGAAAAAGATGCTCGAAGATTTAAAATGTGGTTTCAAATAGATCAGAACGGGCCTTTCGTGGTGGAAGGATTGATAATCATTTTTTCATTAGTCAATTCCTTTTTTTAAATTATACCTGAATTAAAATTTTTAAAATTGTTCGATGTTTTTCAGAAAACATCGAACAATCGATGTAATAAATATTGGAACATCGATGGTCATACATCGATGATTGTTTTCAACATCGCCCATCCCTAATTGACAGAAGAAAGTCAGACGAAACATTCGCTGAAACATGCAAAGTAAAAAGCGCAGCGAGAACGTGACATGGACGCCCTTCCCTGAAAACTTTTGTAATTTACGTTCCGAATATTTTCTATTCATTCCTCCCCATCAACCTCCAGAAAATGAATTCAATGTAATGTGTTTCTATTCGAGGAGAACGTACGATATATTACGTGAACTGTACAGTTACTTACCGTTTTCGCGAGCGAGAACCTACGCTACGTAGGGTACTATTTCCTAAATGTGCCGTCATCATTTTTCATCATTTTCGAACCGAACTCGGGACCAGAACGCGATGCATAAAATCTTCACCGAATGTAGGCACTTACAGCAGCAAGTTTTCAGAGGAACGAAAAAGACTTTGACGTTCGCTATTGTATGTTTATTATTTAATACATACATACGTAATAAGCAAAAAGAATGATGTAATGGGCAGAAGTTTTTATCTACCTAGCGATAGGGCGACGTATTTACTTTTACCGATGAAATAGAAAAATCATCGGATTAATGAATGTACAGATTGCTACCCACCCTAGACAAAAATTTTCAGTCTCTCTCCAGTCTCTCAGAGTCTTTCAGAATCTTTCAGCATCTCTGAGAGCGTTTCTCACAGTCACTCAGTTATTGCCTAGGTGTTTTATGGATCTCTCACAGTCTCTGTATCTCACAGAGAGACTGAATGAATAAAACTGAAAAATTGAGACACTCGAGTTGCTTTTGACAGTCTCTCTCAGCGACACCAGAGAGATTCGATGAGAGACGGAGACTCGAGTCTCGTTTCCAGAGACTCTGAGAGACTGAACATTTTTATCTCGGGCATCACCTATTAAAATTACATTCAGGCTATTTAACATACGGAAAAGTCGTTTGAAAAATAGGTAAATAGATACCTACTATCCTCTAGCATTTAATACCTATACTTATTTTTAAACTTTTTTTCGGTAAATTTTTTTTCTTTTTAATGTCTTACAGTTATATGTACTTCCTGTAAAAAGGTAGGTACACCTTTTTTACTTTTGGTTGATGTAAAAGAATGAGATACGACTTTTCTACTCTTAGGATGCATGAGAAATACAGAATTTACCGTGGATAGAGAGGTAAGAGAATAATAGGAGAACGGAGGGCTCCATGGAAGTTAATAAGAAGTTAGGACACCTTTTCAGGCTTAAAAGGCTAGTCAGAGACATATTAGAGGCAGAAACGGGAGTTAGGAGGGGAAGAGATAGACCTAGATTAGATTACTGTTCACAAATAGTTAAGGAAATGGGTTGTTCGTTCTAATTTTAGGGAAATGCTCAAGATAGGAAAGAATGGAGGTGCGTGTCCTACCGGTCTTAGGACTGACGACCTTATGATGATAATGATGTTTATGATATGAAAATTGCCTGTAATTTGTTTTAAAAATGCGAAATTGCAAATCGTTTTCGTTATCAGCATCAGATCGTGACGTATTATTACGGTGTCGGTGACGACGCCGATTACATCATCTGGAGGAAGGAAAAGACGTAGTGAAGGAGGTGAGGTGGTTGGAGAAGGAAAAGGAGGAAGAATATGGGTCATGATGACGACGTGATGTAACGACGTGGCCATAAAACATGATTTTATGGTTGGCGAACGACACGCGCCAGTTAACCGCTTTTTATTGCTTTCGAAGGCCGTTCGTTGACAGTGAAACGGTGCAACAAATGCGACGGATACGACGATCGTAAATATTTACATTATGTATGCTCCTTAAAAAATAATTTTCACTCGCCAAATATTTATCAATGTTTCGTAATAGTACCTACTCAGAGAGACATTTTTATCCAAACTGATTTGCATCAGTTATGTAGATAGGTAGGTAAATATGGAGCATGATCCCCATAAACAAAGCGATCTAATGATCAGCTTTGGTTACCAAATGGATGACCAGTTAAAATCACAAAGGTTAATTGTAAAACGAGTAGAACTAACGGCAAGAAAACAGGGCATTTGTCTGGAGAAAGAAGGACTTATGGTCACACTTTGAGAGCCTTCCTGATAAATTAATATTAATTTCGCTATCTTATTAACAAAAAAAAAATCAGAAACGATATGACCGCATTAGGTTCTTTTCTTAAGTCACGCACTTCTAAATTTAAATTAAAATCCAATTAAGAAAATGTAAAACTCTAAAAATTAACTTATCAACTACTTGGGTTTTATGATGACACAGTTTCCATACATTAAAAAATAATGTAATTAGTAATAATACGAGATAAAATAAATTAATGTGCTTAAGGTTTTTAATTGATTAGTGCTAACTTAAATTTTGATAAATGTTTTAATGGTTTTTATTATTATAATGCATATGCACCGCTTTTCCGATATTCCTTTACAATACGAATCATGATGTCGAGTTGATACACAAGGGTAATTAATTTAAACTTGAGGTGGTAGAATTATATACCTTCGGGGTACTAGTCGAATTTCCCTTGAATAATTACTTTAAACGCCATTACTTAAAAAAATAAAATTTGTTCTGTTTTAACATAAAATTTCCTACTTTTCTTTACAACCCATTACACAGGTATTTTCTTCGAAAACTAAACTTAATGTCTACGAAACCAGCAACGGCTTTCGTTTTTCACTAGTTTCAAAATTAACAGCACTTATTTTTTTTATTTTACGGATAGTTATTAAAATGAAAGACAAGACAAGAAGCTTTTGACTAATAAGCTATTTCGATGATTTTACCCTTAGCCTTGACCTTATCTGTTGTTCTAGTTCAGTGAAGCTTCACGTAAACGAGTTACAAAAAATGCATTTGAAGTTGCTATTATAACATTATAGTGTAATTTGTAATGATATTGTCTTTACTATCATTGTCGACAACTATCACTCAAAATTCATACGCCGCCGCTGCCAGGAGGCAATTCGATAGTCATTAGGAGGCAATTCGACCTACCGAAAGTTTTTACGTTTACTAAAAGCAGGTAGAAGGGAGGTAACTTGTAATTTTCGTTTGTCTAATATTATCATTGATCATCATTGATTATTAATGGAACTGTTTTTCAAAAATTGTAGTAAGTTGTATTTATTTTTCCATGAATCCATTCAAAATGTAAAATCGGACGATTTGTTCGACAGGACCTCGTTTTCAAGCGGAAGGCCTATTCTTTCTCAATATCTAGGATTTTCAACTTTAACTTGTTTTAAAATGAACAGGTTTTTCAATATTTTATTGGTTTGGATTAATTTTGACTGATTTCCTTTTAGTCTATGAGGGTACTGTTGTTGACCTACATATGTTTGATAGCTAGTCACAATAAGATTTCAAATAAGTCTTGATAATGGTCAAAAATGTGATTGACCCAGACGCCAACATCTGAATTCAAAATTTCTTTTTTTAATATCTATAATTTTCACCAATTTCACCTTTAGCTTTCTTATTACATCTTGAATGGATTTTTAAATTATTGCCTTTGATTATACTACTTAGATATGTAGCAAAATTGATGTTCTGTGTTCATTATTTTTATGTTAAATAAAATTATTGATAAAGTATGCAGACCATTTAAATAAAATAGATAAACACAAGAGTTCTAACCGCACTTACAGC
>NW_020438896.1:574759-577123 GCF_000699045.2 Agrilus planipennis
AAACTAAGAGGGGTAGATATGTAATGATTATAATAAGGTTTTTTTTTTTTAAAATTGGTACCTATAACAGGTGTGTAAAAATTTATTTATTAGAAGACATCAGCGATTTTTAAAATCCCACCAGAAATATTTTATTACCCACATGTTTGAGTCTAAAACGTACTGTACAATCAAGATTCACCTATAGGTATTTTTAGAATGAATACCAAAATCAATAAAACAATCGATAGATATAGTCTGGGTGGCCGAATGTTATATAGTTGATAAATACGTTTCAATGTTGTAAATATATTCTGTCTGACATCAATGCCGATGGAAAAATAAAGGCGTAGTATTTGCCAGGAGCAGGTTTCATTCAATTTTAAAGTTTATATATGCGCCCTCGGCAACGCAGGTCTTAGGATAACAAAAAGAAATTGCAGGAAAATAAGCCAGCGCGCGAGGACACAATTCTTCGGAAAAAGGGAATGAATAAAACATTGCTTCTATTTCATCATACGCTACCGTTTGAGAGCGATCGAGGTCTGGTTGTAAGAAAACTTCAACAACGGTTTTATATATATACGAGGGTGGATTGATAAGTTTCCGGCCTGACCAAGAAAAACAAGGTTTTTAAAAATTTTTTTTTTTTATTTCTCAACATANCACTCGGGAGCAGATTTTTTTTGATACGGTAAGGTACCAAATATCCTTTCCTGTATCCCTGACAATATGTGTACAAAATTTCATAATGATCGGCTATCTATACACTCATGAATATTTATTATAAATAAAATTTAAGCCTGTGTTTCTATAATACAGAAATAGCTTTATTTTTAAGATTATGCGGTTATTTGTATGTTGTAAAGACACAAAAAACAATAAATTTTTGTCTGTCTGTCTGTTTGTCTGTCTATACTGGCTAATCTTCAAAACGGATAAGAAGAGAATGTTGTTAGAAGCACTTGAGGTTGCTTGGATTTACACCTCTGTCTGTCCACCTGTTTGTTTCTCTGTTTGTACGGGTTAATGTAAAAAACAGCTGAACTGTTTTCTATGGACCTTTCACCAAAAAACAGTTTTAAATAAAATATAAAATGTAAAATAAAAAAATGAATAAATATCTATAAAATGTAACTTATTGCATAGAGACGAATAGGTAGGTAGAATGACTGTAAAGCGCAATTGAAATGCCATGCCCAATTTTTAATTCAACTTTTGAATATTTAATAACATTCAGTATTTAATTTTGTTTTGGATACGTACCAAAGATTATAATACTGGGCGTATCTAACCAGCCCATTATTATCATTGATTTTGTCACTTCTGTTCATAAAACTTTGTTAGATGCCAATTAAAAAGGTTAATCCACAGCGTAATTCAACGACTTTAAGTAATTTTTATTTAAAATGCTTAATTTACCTTGAAAATTTTACCTACTTATAAAGTTTCTGTAAGAAATATGAAAATTAAGGAATTCTAGTCGTATCAAGTTTCTGAATGGGTTAATCCTAGTCTATGAGGATTTAAATTAAGCATTAGAAGCTGTGACATCATTGAAGTGAATATGGAGACATTTCCACAAACTTAAGTACTTTATTTATAACATAAGCTAATTACAAATTATCTGGGTAGGCTTGGGGTCTACCTCCATGTTGAATTGTGTCATCCATTAGGTGGATGTACATCATATGCTAACTATTTCGATGATGGCGCTATCGCCTGGAGCCAATCAGAACACAACAAAAACAGACGTGGCCATGAAATATTTAAAAACCTATTGGGTTACTTTAAAGGATCTAAAGAGGTTTGCTTAATATATGCATATATTATTAAAACTTTTTTGAATATGAAAATAAGAATAATTCAACAACAGAAGACGGATATATTTTGGTGAAAATGCTAATGAGTTAAAAGTATTTTGTCCTTGAGTTGTTATAATTATAGATATAGTTAAAGAAATATATATAGGGAAATATTGATTCATATACCACAAATCTTATTTGTGAGTTAGAGAATTGGGTTAATGGATTATTGTATAAGCGATTTAGACTTGACCCAGTTTTTCGGACTCACGACAACTGATTATTATAGTATAATAATTAACGTCAAAAATATAGCATACAAAACACAAAAGTCTTATTAAAATATTAGAGTGCAAACCCAAGTATATACTTTAATTAATACTGGAATTAATCTTTATTTAGAAGGAAGCTAAAAATTTGATATTTTCAAATTATTGTTATTTCAAAAGCAAAAGAAGAATTTGTCCTTTCCATAAGAAACATGAAACAATGTAGTTTTATATGCCTAGGTAGGCAGTAATTGAATAAAATTAAATAATTAATAAGAATGTAAGTATTGTATTACCGGACGGACTTAAAG
>NW_020438896.1:578514-584102 GCF_000699045.2 Agrilus planipennis
TTATTTATTTTATTAGGTGGAGAATCATTGGAAAAAGATGCTCGAAGATTTAAAATGTGGTTTCAAATAGATCAGAACGGGCCTTTCGTGGTGGAAGGATTGATAATCATTTTTTCATTAGTCAATTCCTTTTTTTAAATTATACCTGAATTAAAATTTTTAAAATTGTTCGATGTTTTTCAGAAAACATCGAACAATCGATGTAATAAATATTGGAACATCGATGGTCATACATCGATGATTGTTTTCAACATCGCCCATCCCTAATTGACAGAAGAAAGTCAGACGAAACATTCGCTGAAACATGCAAAGTAAAAAGCGCAGCGAGAACGTGACATGGACGCCCTTCCCTGAAAACTTTTGTAATTTACGTTCCGAATATTTTCTATTCATTCCTCCCCATCAACCTCCAGAAAATGAATTCAATGTAATGTGTTTCTATTCGAGGAGAACGTACGATATATTACGTGAACTGTACAGTTACTTACCGTTTTCGCGAGCGAGAACCTACGCTACGTAGGGTACTATTTCCTAAATGTGCCGTCATCATTTTTCATCATTTTCGAACCGAACTCGGGACCAGAACGCGATGCATAAAATCTTCACCGAATGTAGGCACTTACAGCAGCAAGTTTTCAGAGGAACGAAAAAGACTTTGACGTTCGCTATTGTATGTTTATTATTTAATACATACATACGTAATAAGCAAAAAGAATGATGTAATGGGCAGAAGTTTTTATCTACCTAGCGATAGGGCGACGTATTTACTTTTACCGATGAAATAGAAAAATCATCGGATTAATGAATGTACAGATTGCTACCCACCCTAGACAAAAATTTTCAGTCTCTCTCCAGTCTCTCAGAGTCTTTCAGAATCTTTCAGCATCTCTGAGAGCGTTTCTCACAGTCACTCAGTTATTGCCTAGGTGTTTTATGGATCTCTCACAGTCTCTGTATCTCACAGAGAGACTGAATGAATAAAACTGAAAAATTGAGACACTCGAGTTGCTTTTGACAGTCTCTCTCAGCGACACCAGAGAGATTCGATGAGAGACGGAGACTCGAGTCTCGTTTCCAGAGACTCTGAGAGACTGAACATTTTTATCTCGGGCATCACCTATTAAAATTACATTCAGGCTATTTAACATACGGAAAAGTCGTTTGAAAAATAGGTAAATAGATACCTACTATCCTCTAGCATTTAATACCTATACTTATTTTTAAACTTTTTTTCGGTAAATTTTTTTTCTTTTTAATGTCTTACAGTTATATGTACTTCCTGTAAAAAGGTAGGTACACCTTTTTTACTTTTGGTTGATGTAAAAGAATGAGATACGACTTTTCTACTCTTAGGATGCATGAGAAATACAGAATTTACCGTGGATAGAGAGGTAAGAGAATAATAGGAGAACGGAGGGCTCCATGGAAGTTAATAAGAAGTTAGGACACCTTTTCAGGCTTAAAAGGCTAGTCAGAGACATATTAGAGGCAGAAACGGGAGTTAGGAGGGGAAGAGATAGACCTAGATTAGATTACTGTTCACAAATAGTTAAGGAAATGGGTTGTTCGTTCTAATTTTAGGGAAATGCTCAAGATAGGAAAGAATGGAGGTGCGTGTCCTACCGGTCTTAGGACTGACGACCTTATGATGATAATGATGTTTATGATATGAAAATTGCCTGTAATTTGTTTTAAAAATGCGAAATTGCAAATCGTTTTCGTTATCAGCATCAGATCGTGACGTATTATTACGGTGTCGGTGACGACGCCGATTACATCATCTGGAGGAAGGAAAAGACGTAGTGAAGGAGGTGAGGTGGTTGGAGAAGGAAAAGGAGGAAGAATATGGGTCATGATGACGACGTGATGTAACGACGTGGCCATAAAACATGATTTTATGGTTGGCGAACGACACGCGCCAGTTAACCGCTTTTTATTGCTTTCGAAGGCCGTTCGTTGACAGTGAAACGGTGCAACAAATGCGACGGATACGACGATCGTAAATATTTACATTATGTATGCTCCTTAAAAAATAATTTTCACTCGCCAAATATTTATCAATGTTTCGTAATAGTACCTACTCAGAGAGACATTTTTATCCAAACTGATTTGCATCAGTTATGTAGATAGGTAGGTAAATATGGAGCATGATCCCCATAAACAAAGCGATCTAATGATCAGCTTTGGTTACCAAATGGATGACCAGTTAAAATCACAAAGGTTAATTGTAAAACGAGTAGAACTAACGGCAAGAAAACAGGGCATTTGTCTGGAGAAAGAAGGACTTATGGTCACACTTTGAGAGCCTTCCTGATAAATTAATATTAATTTCGCTATCTTATTAACAAAAAAAAAATCAGAAACGATATGACCGCATTAGGTTCTTTTCTTAAGTCACGCACTTCTAAATTTAAATTAAAATCCAATTAAGAAAATGTAAAACTCTAAAAATTAACTTATCAACTACTTGGGTTTTATGATGACACAGTTTCCATACATTAAAAAATAATGTAATTAGTAATAATACGAGATAAAATAAATTAATGTGCTTAAGGTTTTTAATTGATTAGTGCTAACTTAAATTTTGATAAATGTTTTAATGGTTTTTATTATTATAATGCATATGCACCGCTTTTCCGATATTCCTTTACAATACGAATCATGATGTCGAGTTGATACACAAGGGTAATTAATTTAAACTTGAGGTGGTAGAATTATATACCTTCGGGGTACTAGTCGAATTTCCCTTGAATAATTACTTTAAACGCCATTACTTAAAAAAATAAAATTTGTTCTGTTTTAACATAAAATTTCCTACTTTTCTTTACAACCCATTACACAGGTATTTTCTTCGAAAACTAAACTTAATGTCTACGAAACCAGCAACGGCTTTCGTTTTTCACTAGTTTCAAAATTAACAGCACTTATTTTTTTTATTTTACGGATAGTTATTAAAATGAAAGACAAGACAAGAAGCTTTTGACTAATAAGCTATTTCGATGATTTTACCCTTAGCCTTGACCTTATCTGTTGTTCTAGTTCAGTGAAGCTTCACGTAAACGAGTTACAAAAAATGCATTTGAAGTTGCTATTATAACATTATAGTGTAATTTGTAATGATATTGTCTTTACTATCATTGTCGACAACTATCACTCAAAATTCATACGCCGCCGCTGCCAGGAGGCAATTCGATAGTCATTAGGAGGCAATTCGACCTACCGAAAGTTTTTACGTTTACTAAAAGCAGGTAGAAGGGAGGTAACTTGTAATTTTCGTTTGTCTAATATTATCATTGATCATCATTGATTATTAATGGAACTGTTTTTCAAAAATTGTAGTAAGTTGTATTTATTTTTCCATGAATCCATTCAAAATGTAAAATCGGACGATTTGTTCGACAGGACCTCGTTTTCAAGCGGAAGGCCTATTCTTTCTCAATATCTAGGATTTTCAACTTTAACTTGTTTTAAAATGAACAGGTTTTTCAATATTTTATTGGTTTGGATTAATTTTGACTGATTTCCTTTTAGTCTATGAGGGTACTGTTGTTGACCTACATATGTTTGATAGCTAGTCACAATAAGATTTCAAATAAGTCTTGATAATGGTCAAAAATGTGATTGACCCAGACGCCAACATCTGAATTCAAAATTTCTTTTTTTAATATCTATAATTTTCACCAATTTCACCTTTAGCTTTCTTATTACATCTTGAATGGATTTTTAAATTATTGCCTTTGATTATACTACTTAGATATGTAGCAAAATTGATGTTCTGTGTTCATTATTTTTATGTTAAATAAAATTATTGATAAAGTATGCAGACCATTTAAATAAAATAGATAAACACAAGAGTTCTAACCGCACTTACAGCNGTTCTAACCAGCGACCAAAAAAAAAAATAAACATGCCCGAAAAAAAAAACACAATATAGAACTTATTTGAGTACCTACAATTTATAAGAGAATAAATAAATAAATTTTCAATTTTCAATCAGCCCCCTCACCCCCAATCTCTTGTTTAACACAACTTAAATAGGTCAATATTTATATCAATATCAATATTTCTATTATTAAAAATCAGTAAATTTAAAAACTTACATATTGTTTTCTCAACGATTGATCCTCTCTCTTTGTCATGACTGTAATCTGCAAAACAAGAGAAATATTATTAATATAAGCTACAACCAAGATTCATTGTCCACGTAATAACAAACATTAATGTATTACATAAATATATTTTACCTTTGACCACCAAAAATTATGCAAATCACCTAAATATTTCTAATGAAGATAACACCTATAGTTAAAAGTTCTTCTTTTACTCGTCACTTCATGTAGGAAGTAGTAACAATTTTCAATTTAAATTAAATCATAAAGTACATTAATTTAAACAAGATATATTTCTCATTACCATAAAAGGCGGTACTGGCTATAGCTAGTGTTAGAACTAAATTAACATAGGTATTTTAATGAACATACATCCTCCGCTTAGTTTATAATATTCAAGATATGTAAATGTATATTTTATTTAACATAGGCAATCCTTAATATCATTGTTACTAAAATTAAAATAAGTACTACACCTGTATCTAAGGTTTTATAAAGTGATTGCCTACGCACAATTCAATTTATGAGAAGAATAAAAAGGATTTTACCAATTTCCATTTGAATCATTCACCAAATATCTGGATTTCATCGCGATACAATTATACGTACACTTGGCGCACAACGTCAACACAACGTTTCGTCTCGTACTACTTATGTATAAACTGACAAACACAAGTCAGAAGGAGCAAACTAAATTCCTAAAAAACATCCAGACGCGGTGTCTTAACAAAAATACACGAATCCGTCATTGAACCCAGGAGGCATAAACGACTAAAAATATACACCTACACATACAAACAAAATGTACAAGTTCCGACACAAAAGGATCCAGCCAGTGAAGGGTGGAGGTATCCCTCTTGGTCATAAATTAACCCTTCGTCTAACCGACTGCGATGATGCAATAAAACTCTTTGCCGTCTTCGGACCAAGATAGACAAAAGGGTTAAAAATTCAAGGTAAACACTCACCTGAAATTTACCGGAAAATTATAGAAACTTTCTAAAAGAAATCGAAAGCGGAAAACCACCGACCAGGGTCAGTTTTATTCAGTTGCTCTTAGCACAAGGTTACATTACAAGGTGAGTGATAATAAATATTGTTGAGTTTGCTGGAAGACATTAATCTGTATCAGGTAATGTACATTTGGAAATTTTAACTTGGTTAAGGGTGATCGTATTTTTGACTTAAAATGGATTTTATTACACATTTGCTTTTTCCGATATTTATTTAAACCACTATTAGTTATACCTTGTGATGATAATAGGTATACGTTTAAAAAAAATATTAAAATCTACGTGAAGGTATCCAAAATATTTATGACAATAAAAAGTAATTTTCAATTTTAAAGCAATCGGAAAATAGATACATATAATTTTAACCGTCTTTAAAATATAGTTTTAAAATTATAAAATGCCTCACTTCTATATTACACAAACCAGTAATAAAAAAGTAAAAAAAGAAGGCTGTGGTAAATAATAA
>NW_020438896.1:586183-606578 GCF_000699045.2 Agrilus planipennis
ACGATTTTCCTGCTTTTCCATTTTTACGAAAACCACAGAGGCGTCTTGTTCAGCGTGCTGTCAAACCTACACTAGCAAGGAGATCGGGCTGAAACTATAGCTACAAGCTATCCAAGGATGGTACTATAGAATGTCACCTCAAGGTAGGCCTAGTGGCGTCATCTCTTGGTTAGGCCGGAAACTTATCAATCCACCCTCGTACAGTATACATCTACCTTTTATACGTTATGTAAACTGGTTCAGGTATATACCTATAACCAAGTTCATATTTATTTTTAAGACTACCTTAAAATTTTTGCTGTTTATGATTCCTTAATATTGGTGTCGACCAGACGCTTGGAGAAAATATTAGAATATAGGTAGTAGGCAGAAACAGGAGTAAAGAGGAGTTAGGGTAGACCTTGATTAGATTATTGTTTACAAATAGTTACGGATATGAGATGTTCTAGTTTTAGGGAATTGCGAAGATTAGCTCAGAATAGGAAGGAGTGAAAGTGTGTGTCCAACCACCTTTAGGACTGACGACCTTACTGTGATGATGATAGGTAGGCAGTTGCAATTATTGAAAATAATTAATGATGAACAAAGCAAGGCAAAGACAAAGACAGAACTGGCAACTGCCCCAGTCTTGATACTGGTTTGAGAACTGTCTAATTTAGGACATATCTTCAATATTGGCACGATTATTATTAGATCCCACTGAATTAAACCGAATATTTGTTTCTAAATAATAAATGAAACTCCCTTCTAGATTAGTAGCTAGACCGTGGACAAAATGACAATCAGTATGTACCAACATTCATTTTACAATTCACATTAATTTCATTTCCTTTTTATAATCATATTTCCTGTTGTTCTTCTTCGCGGTGCACCGGCGACATGTATGCAAACAAACGGACGGAAGGCGTTCCTTCGACGTGACAACAATTTATGAAACGGGAAATTAATCATGCAAATTCCATTTACACTTTACAAGTTTCAGTTTTAAAAGCTAAACTACTAACCGGGCGTAAAAAATTGAAGAAAGATTTAATTTTAATATAACACTTGCATTTTAACTATACCGGGTAATCCTCAACACCATAACCTAATTTAACTTAATGATTCCGTTGGCAGGCGTTTAGTCACAGTAATATTAATTTATTTAACATGATTAATACCATGTTAATATATTGTTGGTTTTTAATAAAAATTCAGATTAGGTACACGACAAAATCCTGGATATCGGAAGCAGACGGTAGACTCTTTAGTTTGATCCTTTAATTATGCGGGTCAATAGTCAAAAAGGGCTATATTAACCTAGAGATAATTATAATAAGTCATGTACATTACAGACAGAACCTATTATCGCTTCAGTTTCATTTTGCCGGTTTTGGATTATAAAATCAAAATTGTAAATCTTTTACTTTATTATTTATTATTGGAACAATAAATCTACTAAGCCGTATATTTAATGCCAAGGAAGAGAAAGATACGCTTATTCTTCTCGGCCAGTCGCAGGTAATGAACGCTGTTGATGCTACTTTATAAAATTTACGCATCTTTCTTTCCATTTAAACAGTTTGTAGAGTTTCTCTCTGTCTTTTATTACTTGTCAACGCCTCTGTAATTTATTTAAGATTCATGAAGCAATCAGTAAGTATACGGCTTAGCAGATTTATTGTTCCATTAATTAATAATAAAGTAAAAGATTTACAATTTTGACTTTATAATCCAAAACCGGCAAAATAAAACTGAAGAGAGATTTGAAGAACATCACGATATTTTATGGCGATCAGTCTATTACAAAGGTATATAGATACGCTAGGAACAACAGAATTAATAATACTAAGTTAGAACAATATTTTATAGTGACAAAATTTTACGATTATTTCGACCTTATTATTATTATTATCCATGGAATGGTAATGAAACGTTTTAAACAAATGTGTTGTGCTTCCGTTTTCCGTGGCCAAGTTTTCTCATATCCCACAACCTATGAAATCCGTAGCGAAGAACAATAAGGATGTCATGATTCCTAGATGTAAGTCAACCAAAACTGATTTTGGTAAAGTGGATTGTTGGACGTCGGTCGCATGCTCCTCGAAAATTTCGTAACCGCGTCACGTGATACCGAATCCGAAAAGCACTTGCAAATTGCAATTTATTATAACATTTATATGGAAAAGCTTTCCTCCGTCCTGATACCAACTCCTTCAGAGCTTTCACGTAAAATTGTATCGTTTATTTCTTTTATTTCGACTTTTATATTACGAGTCCGAAACTTACCCAGCATAAAATTCAAACTACACATACGTCGAGTTACAAGAGCAAAGAAACTAAAAGAATTAATCTTGTAGGTTTTGTTATTGATATAAATAAAATTAAAGAGAAATGTGAGTAGAATTTGCCCCTTGAGTTTTCTGTTTAATTTAAAGTAGGTACGTAGTCCAGACGAATTTTCATTTAATGCGAAATCACCATATATTTTACAGTATAACTAATCTTTTAAACCTTTTTATAAACAACAGTGAAAAAAAAGACTTTAAAAAAAAAGTGTAAATTTGAAACTTGACTTTTCAACTTTATTATTTTTTTGCTTTGCGGATCTTTCATAAGTATCAGATCAAAAATAAGTTGTGAAAATTAAATACCGACGTNNTATTAATTATTTATCTAAAAATAAATACATTTTTTATGTACTACCTATCTTAATAAATTTATTGGGCACTATGATTATCAAAGTTTTTTTAGGAATTTTAAAATTTTTATTTACTTGCTGACTTTATTATTCAAAGTCCGGCTGGACCACATTAAACCACAATTGACTTATAATGACCGAAGAAAGAAACGGTCAATAATGATTCTTAGAAATAAATAATAATGATTTTCCGATTTCTTCTATTACTTGTGCTTTAGACTTTCGGTTGTGTTAAAGTATCTGTTTTAAGATATTACATCATCTGGTTTAAAGTGCCATTTAATTATTTTAAAACAATGGTGACAAAATTGAAACAAATTTTCTAAATTGCAGTTATATTGTTGTTAATGAATAGAGAAACTATAGTTTCGCACACTTAAACTAAATTTTAAACAGCAGCAGTTTCAATTGATGATATTATTAGTATTGTTTAAAAAATGAAATAAAGTTACGCAGTAGGTTTCCCAATTTTTTCATCCTAACACAGCAACAGACCAAATACAATATCGGTATTCAATTTGATGTTTAATATTAATAGTTTAATCAGAACGTTTTTACGTCACAGCTTGTTTTGTTGAGTAGATTATACCATACAAATTATGTTTTTTTATGTATAGATATATAGTAGTTAGGCACGCATATTTTCAAATTTTATAATAATACTTTTTTCGTTTAAGTAATTATTCCTTCAACAGCCACCACCACTGATTTTAAGATTTATGATCATTTCTGTAAAGTGCCAAACGACATAAATTATATGTCGCTTTCGACGTGTCATACGTACACATTATAGAATGTATTTAAAAAAAATATATTATTGCGGTCAACAGTTCAAACGCATTACACAATTTCACGTTTTAAGCATTGTACTGTGAATATTTTTTTCGTTATTACGAGGTTAAAATGTCACCGATAATTGATATAAAGTACTTAACGACTAGGCGGTAAAATGGGTACCAACAAGCGTATGTGTTTTATCTTTGACGTTTTTACATTTAGAACACATTTATATTCGACAGATGTCGCTATAAATCTACTTCACCAAGCTGATCGACCTACGTTGGGATACAACAGTTTTTATATGCAAGCAGTAGTATATTATAGGTATAGGTATTTCAAAATCTCATGAGCCTTCACATACGCGGAAGGCATTGATTTTGTACATGGCGAATCGCTATCGCCTCGCTGTACAACTTAGGATGGATTGTAAATAATGACGATGAATTTATATAGGTAGTAGAAATCGGTAGAAATCAATGAACAGGAGGAGAACCAAGACCAAATTTAATGAGATTCTAAACTAACTCTATTTTGATTCCGGGTCCGTCTGCCTTGGTCCAAGTTTTTCTGTGGTTTCCTTGAATGACTTAGACAAACGCTAGGACAGTACTATTCCACAAATAATTTTTCATTCTCTTCTGTCTTCATTTTTCTTTCCGAACCATCACCCATCCATTTCCAATATTCCTGAAAGGAGGCTGAAGAGGGCCTTCTGCCCTACCTTCCGGTGTAGTCCGGAAGGACTGCCCGTTCACCAGCACTAGTGGCTGGTGTGAATGAAATACCCGAAAGATTTTTTTCTCTATCATGTTTGTATCATTTCGGAATTCTATTGTGAGGTACTAATAAATCTCATTTGTTATTCACGCATGGCAACCAAGATTTTAAAACGTTCAGTTTTTTCAATTATCAACTTCTCACAGGCGCTTTATCAGCAAATATGCTAGTGGGGGTTAGTTTCTACTGATAATGTGTTAATTGGTTGAGACCTTTGACCATGTCGAAGCAAGTAAATAAAAACACGAAAACGGTATTTCGATTAGGTATTATTATTGATAAATTGTTTCCAAACTCAAATTAGGTAATAAAAACTTGAAACAAGTGATAGGCAGTTCTTTAATAATTGTTCTGAACAATATTCAACATTTTAATCTGCTCCACAATCTATGGAGATTTCTCTTTTAGGATAAGTTCGTTCAGAGTACTGATTAAGAACTAATTATTGTTTCATTAGTGTCGTGGTTAATGGAAGACAACAAATTCTTCAGCCATAATCCACTTTCTAACTTTAGGAACAAACAGGAGGTGACAGTAAAATAATAATGTGACTGTCAAAATCAAGAATTTAAGAAAATTGCTCAAAAATTAGGCAATACGGAAAGCCTGACGATTCTAAATCCTAATATTTAAAGAAGCAAACATGATCTTTAGAATTCATGATCGTTTGTACAGAAATCTTGATCATACCTTTAAAGATTTAGGTTTTTCTGTCACGCGTTATTCTTACATTTTCAATAAACGTTTCGCTGCAAATATATTACAATTTTAGGAAATATTCTAAAAAAAAACTTTTAAGATACAATTACGTTTGTTCGAATAAACTTAAAGAAAATGGAGAAATTTATTAAATAATTATAGTTTTTGCGGTTTGTAATAATGAAGTAATGAACCTGTGCCTTTGACCTAGATTGCTTAGAGATTTTACTATCAAATGGAGTCGTTTTGGCATAAACATTTTGAAATACTTGTATTAGTTCGACGAATCTACGACTAAGTACGTTCCGTGATTGTAGCGTCTGTCACCTTTCGTAGCTTAGTGGTCAGAGCATTGGTACGTAAAGCCAAAGGTCCCGGGTTCGATTCCCGGCGGGGGTGTGACAATAGCAACTATTTTTTTTCATTAAATGAAGGTAATTTATGGTGGATAAAATTAATTGAATTTTTACAAATTGTTACGTATTTCTAGGAGTCTTCTGTAATAGGTACTATTGATATGTTAGCAAAAATCAAAAAGAAAATGAAACGATATTGCTTTCAATACAAAGGTTAAATTAATATAGAGGTCAATGAGTGTTTATTTAGCGAAAGGGTTATCAGCATAAGTAACTTTGTTTACTATCTGTTATTGTTATTTCCTAACGCACCACATTTTTTGAAAAAATTGTAATATTATAGCTTTCATCTTGTATTGTAGTGAATGTTCTTGTAACGCAATTTTTTTGTTTTGGGATTGATAACCCATTTTGATTTGGATCGGCGAAAACAGATTGAATTCAAAGCAAAATTTCAATTACAAATCAATCGAGAGAATTCGTTTTATGGATATTTCCAAAACAGAGATAACCTTAACATAACAATATATTAAGTATCAATAATGCACCGAAAAAGCATTGGAAGCAAATCTAATACTTTCATATTATTTACATGTCATTAAAAAAATGTTTTATAGATGAAATTTTCAATAACTAAGTAAGATAACATTCACTATAAAATTCAGAAATGTGTTGACAGTAGTGTAATAACATTTGATTTATGTCAGATTTGCTCCTACTTTTATGCATTTCTATAAATTATTAAGTCATAACAGTAATAAGCGATTCACAACTAATAAAAATTAAAATAAATTGGACATTTATATATGTTTTCTTAATTAATTTAAACATAAGACATTTGTAAAGTTAAGTATATGCAACGTAAAGTACCTGTTAAATAAAGATAAATTTTATTAAATCGCACTAAATTTCAACAAGAAGACTACCTTGAAGTATGTGATGAAAGTTAAAGGTTTGCCGTCAGCTTTTATAATTATAATTAGGTAGGTTTATTGACGTAATATAGAAAACATAAGTAATTAAAAAAAGGCGCATATCTTTTGAAAAATACGCCGTGGTATAAGAAAATTCGTACAAATACTTTCATTACCTTTTTAAAAAGTAATGTAAGTCTAATAAATACAATTAAAGTATTATGCCTTGTTTAAAATATTTTGAGTTTTCCTTAGTTTTTAAGACGGTTTCCATGCCGAGAAACAGCTGATATTCTCAGATAGACATGAGTGAAAAAAAATATTTCACACGTGCCTCAAATTATTTACGCATATGCGTCACAAAAAGGAAACATTCCGATAACGGAATGTATAATTCCTACTGTCGGTGAAATTCTCTGACCTGTACAATGAACATTCGGTTTTCATTCTTTTTGTGATGTTCATCTCCCCAGTTTGTGTTATTTCAACTTAATTCTTATAGGATAAATAACAATATTTATTTTGTTGAAGAATTGAAACGTTATTCATTTGTGGGCACTTAAATTTCTAATTCTATATCATTTTTGCTAAGGTATAAATCAATAAACTGATAAATAGTTACCACTGAAGAAACTTTACTTCAAAAACTTAAAAAGGTTATTCAAGAAACATTATCGATCGAGATTGTATAATTACTTAAAAAAGTCAAGTATAAACATGCAGTCAAAATGGTACTGCAACTGATTTCAGAAAATGTAAGTAATCATTACAAGGATAAGGAATTTTAACTGGAACGAAAAATTTCATTTATGTCTTTTACTATTTCAAGTCTAAAATTGATAATTTCATACGTTTGACTTATTATTATTTTTTTAATTTTTTCTTTGATTTCGAATCTACAAGTATATTTCTCCAGCCAACCTGATATACAAGTTATTCAGTTCTTATATCTATTCATCCCTACATAATTTTAGAGAGCATTATAAACAACTAATTCAATTAGTCTATATGGCGTAATGCCAGCGTGCTGGACTGGCATCCTAACGGGCGCGGGTTCGAATCCTGGACAGAAAAGAATCCTTTGCATTACACTTTTCTCTATGATTAAGGAGAGATAGACCTTACAGATAAGTGACTACAAATATCAAAATTGGAATGGAATTATTTAAGTATAATAATAATTACAAATGTATCCTAACATTGTCCGTTGGATGGATGAACAATAACACCTGTAACTAAGCCGAAGAAAAAGTAACATCTGTTTTTCACTTCTTTATTGAAAATTGCAACCAAAAACAGACTTAGGTATTTATTAATATTGAGCATAAAACAGGAAGATTTTAAACAAATTTAGACTTTACTGATGGAATTTTTCGACTTAGGTACTTCGATTACCAGAATCTCCATCAATAATATGGTTTCTCCTTTACGTAATCGTGGTTATGCGTTTAGCGTCTCTTGTATTCTATAGAAAACTGCTCAACAACCGTCCATACGTCAAAACGAATTACGCCAGTTCCCTCGTCTAATAAATTACAAACTCTTGTTCATTACAAGCTTCAGTTCTTATTCCCCGGAACTATTACTACGTTGGTACGTTTAACTGCGGTCTACTCTCAAATATTCAATTTGGGACGGAACGTATCTGTGAAATAAATTCCAGTATAAATGCAGACACGTCACGGTCGTAGTTGCTGCCAGCATCTCCAGGCTACCATTCAACTAGACGCAGTCCGAAAAAATGGGCAATGGACGCCGGAACCGACGTCGGTGGCATAGCTCAGACGTCCCTGTTTAGTTGTATGTTAATAATTTCGTACTCTATATACGAATAAAATGCCACGTCCGCATCCAAGTACCGAATGCATGCTACAACTTCGACAACGAAATGTCGCTTTCCGTAGTCGTATGTTTTGCTATTGCTGTTGCTCCCACTTGTCCAATAGGTACATGTATATGTTGCATGTATATATGCAGGTATAAAGATGTGTGTGTGTGTGTGTGTGTGTGTGTGTGTGTGTGTGTGTGTGTGTGTGTGTGTGTGTGTCAGAACTACGTCTGAAAATCGATAGCTGCATAAGAACTGAAGCTTCCATGAGCGGATAAACAATTCTAAAACAAACTCGGTTTTGACGTATCCAATAGAACTTCCTTTCTTCTCTGGCGGTTCTTAGGTGGTAAACTTGCGCCAATGAGAACGGACTGAGATAATTTACAAACACTACTAAATTTGGAATTGATTTCAAGCTTATTTGGTCTCATCAGCACACCATAGACAGCTTCGTTAATCCCCGACAAAACGGAAGTTGATATTATGAGTGTGCCTCGTATCAATATAATCCGACTGTTTGACTGACTGTGTCTTATGATCAAATGCGATATATACTGCACCCCATGTTTATAAAATATCGACTTAACGACAGTATTTATTATTAATAATAACAAAATCAAATGATTGATCGATATATCAACGCACAACCCAAACCGCTGGGTCTAGAGACTTGAAATTTTGCATAGAAATTGTTTATATATAACGAAGGCGAGTGCTATAAAGAAAGGATTTTTTTCATTCCATAGTTTGCTGACTCAGGAAATTTAAATTTTTGCACAAAAATTTATTATACATAAACAACCACAAATTAGTTTTCTATGCAAAATTTCAAATCTCTAGACCCAGAAATTTAGACTGTGCGTTGATATACTATCAGCAATCAGTTTATCTTTTTAATATTGTATACGTATACAGCAAAAGTTCCTTATTCACGGTTTCCTTATTCGCGGGTGAAAAAATTGCCACCCAGTTTCTGTATTCGCGATTAAAAAATTTATTATTCGCTGTTGCAATCCGTAAACAGAAAAGGATTCGGTATCATTTATTAAGGGGATTGACCGCAATAGACCGTTCGTGCCTAGTGTGAATTTTTCCGAAAACATGGGCTTCTATTCTAAATATTGTAATTTAACGTTGCGAGATTAATATCCATTTTTTTTGTATGGTAACAGACAAAGATTCACACTAACTCGGTATGTTTTTGGTTTTCAATGGTATGGTCATTAAAAGCTTTTATAAGTGCTTAAAGTTGATGCTTCTTGTAGGACATAGAAATTAGAAAATTAAAAAATGGCTTTCGACAAACCTTAGAACAAAGCTTTATCTAACTTACTACTAAATTTCAAACGCCTGTTCCAAATATTAAACTCATGATATCTAGAACCAATAAGCATGTTTTTCCTCTACGGCGCGTGAAATACTGAATCGCCTTAATGTATCGGCATCGTCTGAGTGTGTACAGTTGGTACGTGCTGAAGCGGCTTTTATAAAAAATTTAACCGAGTAGAAAAAGATTCGGTGTTATTTATCAACGTATCAGCATCTTTTGAGTACCACTGGCTAGTGGCAAGGCGACTTTTGTAAAAGATATAACCGAGTGGACTAATTGCAAAATTCAAAACAAGAAAAAATCACTAAACTTTTTAAATTCTTGCCTAAAGCTGATTATAACGATTAATTTTAATTGTGAATTTATCAATACATTGATTTTATTTTGATACATATTGGTTTTATTTTGAAACCTTAGAACGTATCCCCTATGATTCCATACTAATTACCATTCCATATCCACGGTTTCTGTATTCGCGGCATATTTATGGAACGTATACCCCGCGAATAAAGAGCTTTGACTGTACTGTACAGACTACGTGAAAGGCGCGTAAATGAAAATAATAAGAATGAATTAAATCTTGGTCAATAATTTTCGATAGTTTATAACGAGATCACACGCACCGTTTTTGTTTAATTTCGCTTAGATTTGATTTGATGTTGGTTAACTCCTGGGAGAAACGAAGCGACCCTAACCATGTACATGTATGGCAAGCACATGAATTTAAATAAACATAAGATTTAAATATCGGAAGAATGGAACGAAGCAGAATTCCCAGAATATCCCTTTTTAGACTTAAAGAACTTGTTCTAATACCGGTTCCAGACATGCAGGATTTCATTTAATAGTATGTCTACTCTGCTGCAGCAATTTCAATCCCTAAGCTGTATTTGTCATAACGTAACTGAATTAAAAATCGAAATACCATCTTTTGAGATATATTTCCTAGTAAGTACCTAAACGGTAAATCCAGCGGCGACATTTTGTTGAACATCAGAAATAAAGTTTTCCTACAAAGTAATTTTCCGGTTAATCAAATTTGTTTTGTGCAAAAGGGTAGTAATGTTCTTCTTTGTCGATTTCTGTATTGGAAAATGTGAACACATTGCTGCAAGGGGATTACCCAATCACGGAAAGTAAATAATTTCATATATACGTATATACACCTTACCGGGAAAACTCGAACTGATGTTTGCATTCTTGGACGTAAGGTAAATAGTTGTTAGTGTCAAGAATCACGCGAACGGGGCTTTTCTTTCGATGAACCACTAATTTCGAAATATGTATTTTGAGAAAGGACGTGAAATGTGTTCAAGGATGTATAAAGAACGTGATGCTTTCTCTTTCATATAATTATGAATTAAAGATCAAGATTATTAAAACTTCAAAATCATGTGGTGCGCTATTTTAAGTATTGTATTTCGTTTGAACAATATTATCTCAAGTTAAAATTGGAACCAGGTTTGGTAATACTGATCGGCAAGCTTTAATGCATGAGAGTTCAAAGGATAATCTCTATGAATGCATGTTTTCGGTGACTTTTGGATCGAACTTATGGATGAATATTCTGCAGCCGTTGAGAAGGTTCTTGTTTTGACTTGTATCGACTTATAGATTACAGGCGAGCTTTTCAGTTTACGCTTACACTAAAAACAAATTCAGAACTGGACTAGATACCGCTCCGGACATTCGAATTCAGTAGTCTGTCATTAAACCTAATTTTAATGCCATTATAAGTACAACTGTGCACATTGAATGTATGCAAGAATGATTTTGAATACAAAATTCAAATTGAAGATTACAACATGTACACAATAAGGTGTCAAGGGTCTTGGCCATAAAACTATAGTTTTAGTATACTTTCATGTCGAAATGGAATTTCGTCAAAAACGGATCCGTATGAAATAGAGTAAATGCGAAAAACTGTATCTGTAAAAATTTGCTTTGATTGACTTGTTTTTGAAGTGAAACTTCTTTACGCACGGTAGGGTAATTTCGTTTCATGCGAGTTGCTATGTAACGAAATCATGCAACGGATGTCCCCCCTCTACTCGGTTACGTAGTCGAGTTCATAATGGGGATCGCTTGAGCCGTGAGCGCGCTTCAATGCAACGTTCGTTACAGGCAACTCCGGCATGTATAGTGTCAAATTTAAATTAATAGTGTACAAATAATACCATTAAACAAATTCCTTAACCCCTATCCCAGTATGTTTGTGTGTTTAAAGAAGTTTCACTTCAGTAGCGTGTTGTATAATTACACGTTGTATTTTTTTGAAGTGAAACTTCTTTACGCACGGTAGGGTAAGTTCGTTTCATGCGAGTTGCTATGTAACGAAATCATGCAACGCATTTCCCCCGCTGTCTGTCCCTATGTATGCTTAGATCTTTAAAACTACGCAACGGATTTTAATGCGGTTTTTTTTAATAGATAGAGTAATTCAAGAGGAAGGTTTATATGTATAATACATCCATAATATAATAGAGAAACACTGATAATTTTAGAGGTTTGTAATGTGATGTCGTAAATAAACACATTTTTTGCGCTTACATTGCAAACGTTGGCCGAACCCTACGAGATATTTCGAAGATATTACAGACTTAAAATGCAGGGACTTAGCGGTTGTGGCGGTACCGGCCGGTTTGTATTGTGTAATGACAAAAAAGCTGTGATTGTTGTATATAAAGACATTTTTTATTAAATTTACTATCAGCATTGCACCCGTGCAAAGCATAGTGTATAAATAATACTATTAAACCAATTCAGTAACCCTTATCCCGGTATGTTTGAAGAAGTTTCACTTCAGTAACGTGTTGTATAATTACACGTTGTATATATTTTTTTAATGTTCTGTCTAGTCTTGCTGTTTTTGGACGGCTCCTCGTATCTTCTTTTCAACCACTTTCCGTATTCACTCTTGAAACTACCTGCATCTCAACAATTTCATGCAGAAGTAGGTGGATGTACATATGTACATATATATCTGGAGAGATAGATGCGGTGCAATTTCAGCGAGGAGCCCGATGATTCGCATGCAGCGGATAAACTACCCGTTTACGCTAAACTCGTCTACGTCGCGACGTCAGCGTCGCCGCTTCCCTTATTGCGCGACGCGCTACTGCTAATAAGTCCGGGGCTTGTCGCCTGCAACCTGACCAATTCACCTGCTAATTTAGGTACGAGTCGGTAACTGTCTACGTGCTTGGAGAGCAAAGGATCGTCGTTAATTTCGAGCTTAAGCGCCCGACGTCGCATCGACGACGATACCGACGCCTCCTGTTGGTCTGTTCTTTCGAAACGTCTTTTTAATCCCGTTCGTTATTAGCGACGGTAGTACACCCGATGGCGGCTGGTGTATCTTTACAGCGTGTCTGTACTTACCTAGATGCTTGTAACTCGACAACTTTGAAAATAGAAGTGACGGGATCAAGAAGTAAGGCTACGGAATATATATTCTTATATTACCGACCGATTTTAGAAAGAATTACGTTCAATAAAATATCTTAAAATGAACTATCTTATTGTACGTAGAATTCCTTTCTTAGAGTTGCTATTAAGTTTATGATTACAGGAATAAGAGTGATGTAATGTCAAAACTAAAACAACTCTGCCCAAAAGGGTAACATATTTCTACACTATTTATAAAGAACATTGAAAACTCTTGAATTGGTATTCATTAGACATAGTTTTCGAATATTGAAAATGGTTAATCTCTTCTTCTTCTGAAGGTATTACGAGGCAACGTATTATATAGAACCTAATGTACACGCGTCCGGGGTTAAAAGTCAAAATTGCAGGTAAATAAAAAAATACGGATGTATTATACGTTACTACTTATTTGTGTATAGGAACTATTAAAGATTCTATATAGTATTAATATTTGTCTCTCATATTTCAGTCACTGTAGACACGTAAACCAAATTAATCGAAATGTGAAACACTTCAGTGAGCAGCAGAGCTCAGTAGATGGCGATATACATACTGCCTTAACTGAATATTAAGTATAACTTATTTTTAGATTGTTTTTTCAGTTCTGATCCATTAAGAATCACAGTTCTATAAAACTGATGCAGATTGAATCATTTTTACAATAATAATAACGCAGTAGAAGATTATACGACAATGACAACAATCTCTATAGTGCAAAACAAATGAATACATACAGCTGCAATATAGAATGTGTTAATAAACATATGTATAGCAACTGTAACAATTGATATAAAGCATTAATAATGTATCAACTTATCGCTCTCCACCTCTCTCCCTCTCTCTTTGCCATGCCACATAGAATTTCTGTTCTTCGAACTTCGAACTCAATACGCCACCCACTCGGTTTACGACAATTTCATTGACCCTCTGTTACGACGAGGTTTTTTCATTTCAATAGCAGTCAACTACTCTAACAAGCCGTAGTAAACATACCATTACCGTTAGGTACATTGAGAATAGACTGCATTAAGTTTGATGTTTAATTTTGCGATGTAGTTTTAATTATTTAAAATTGTTATCAAAGACAAATTTTCACTTGTTGACGAAAACTTATTTAATACTTAATGCGAAATACTTGAACATATTTGTTTAAGAAATTAAATTTTTGGTCATGATTGGCTAAACTACCAAGTATAAATTGCGATTTCGGATTTTTATTTTTTGTTTTAACTGACACGTCACGGATAGTTTTGAATTAAAAAAATATATAACGTGCAATTATATAACACGCTACTGAAGTGAAAGTTCTTCAAACACACAAACATACGAGGATAGGGGTTAAGGAATTTGTTTAATGGTATTATTTGTACACTATGAATTTAAATTTGATAGTATACATGCCGGATTTGCCTGTAACGAACGTTGCATTGAAGCGCGCTCACGGCTCAAGCGATCCCCACTACGACATCCGTTGCATGATTTCGTTACATAGCAACTAGCATGAAACGAACTTACCCTACCGTGCGTACCTACTAAAGTTTCACTTCAAAATAAATAAATAACTTTTACAAATATTTTATTTTGCGCCACTACCAGTTTTGCCGGCGTAGTCAGGTCAAAAATTGAAATCTAAAAATTATTCTTAAATGTACAGGAATATGTTTTGTTACTCCTAGTCCCTTCGGCTTTCAATTGTCCATCGCCGCGCTTTAGCACTACCTCAAGGGTGGCATGGAAATTTGTCTTTATAAGAAACTTTTTTTGTTTCTTTTGTGTACTTTAAATAGTGCTGTATATCATCAACAATGAGCAAATGTTGTTATTAATTCATTTCCACCATGATAAGCAAGTAAACATTATGTGTAGTAGTAATTTTATTGATGTTTACTTTAGCCGATCGACAATCGGTATTGTTTACGTTCTCTATCGCTGTAGCTTCTGAGACTTTATCTCAACTCGGCGCATAGGTACAGATCTACATTGCCAATTCACGCCCAGGGCCGGCTTCGAATTGTAACTTGCTGTGTTTTTTGCAATTTTCTTGTCTCTTAATCACGCGCTGTACTCACTGTGCTATTCCCAATTGCATCTAGTTGGCATTCTCTAAGGCTTGATATTTATTTCAGAAACACTCTGTACATATAATAATAATTGTATCGCAATTGAATAGGGAAATTTACTGCATCATGATAGGTAATAAAAACGGGGATATTATTGCCGGCTTGATATTAAGTAGTACAATTTACTTCGGCGTAAATTGTTGAATATTACTGGCAATTTAATTTTTTGAAACAAAAATACCTACAGTTTAGATACAAATTTTCTTCTTTACTGTTCTGTAACCAGTGCGCCTTATATTCACATCGTAGACAGCGTAGTATTTCTCCGAAAAGTCGTAGTCGCCCTCCGTCGTCAGGGGCGACAGACAGGCTTTTATATAAATTTCATCTTTCCTCAGTTTTCCACGATTGCCAAGGAGGTCGTTTTAACCGCCTGGAGCAACGACGGCGTAATTTGCGAAATAATCGTGACAATTTTCGCAATTGAAGCGAATTAAAGAAAACCGCGACGACTACCACCAGTCAACCCGCCCAGACTTTATTAGGCTCATGAATAATTACGTCAAACACGACCAGAAGGTTGATAATAATTCCTGTCACACATAAAATGCCTAAGGATGAAAGAGGTAAACACAGTTAGGAGAAAGGATGTATATATTTCATTGTTATTTTAATACGGGCATCAAAGCAAAATTGTAAAGACTGAATAGCGCCCTCAATTGACTCAGTTCTGCTTAAATAAAATCTTCATTTGCGTTTTGTCTTTTATTCGGCTTTATATTTACATATCAATGTCCTAGTGACCCCATAAAGTATATAAAAACATTTTATTTAGGTACATATATTAATAACTCTAATACTAATTACAGTTTCACCGAGAATTACAGCAATTAATTACACCGATTTTATCAGAATTTACTGAAATGCAAAATGAATTTTATTTACACAGATAAATTAACTAGTTAGGTATCTAAATGATAAAAAATCTGACCTTTGCTATTTCCAAAATATTTGACGAATCATTTAAATTTTCCTTTCGTTTTAAAGAAGAACGGATAAAATTTTGTCAGTTCTTTAATCGTTAAATGCTATTTGTATTAGCTCCAGGAGAGACCCCACATTTACCTAATAATGGCCAAAGTAATGCTTCAACATCAACCTTTAACTAAATTTTAAATTCTCTCACATTCTTCCGAAAAAAACGCCTCAAAAAGCTTTTATGTGTGCTAGATTATTATTTTCCTTTGTCATACTTCGATTCTTTTAAAATAAGGACATAAATACTTTAATATTTTACACAGGCCCTTCAGTTTCATAACGCCTGGAATTTAGGCTGGTGGTCGGTCCCTTTCTAGATCCCTCCCTGTTGATTGTCCTTGAGAAAGGAAGGCACATTTTTCTGTAGGTCAAAAAACAGGAGTGGACGTACATTTTGCTTCATTTGTTCAATGTTACAATGAAAATAAATTGATTTCAATGACTGATAGAGAATAATCATTTTGGAAAAAATTGTACTGCATATAACTTCCTGACTTATGCCCACAAATCACAACGTTCTATCAAAAGACTGCAAAAGCCATCACGCCAGCGCCGCTGCCTTGTCATTGTGAGTATTATTATTTTTCTTCTTGGCGAGCTCGAATGTCGAACAGATTATTGTTAATTCGACTTGTACACATTTGCATAGCTATGTATTCAGATATAATATGGATGCACCGGCTTGTGTAAGACATTTTTATTATCACAATTATGCGGATTTCGCGTGAACTTGGCCGAAGAGTCGCGAAAAATACGCAGATTAGGTATCTATTCAATGGAGACGGTACGTACGGTAATTGACACCTGCAGTACTACAACCGGATACTAAATTCACATGAAAACGTCGCTTTATAATAGTACCTTCCTGCCATAATTTGGTGGCGTAATAGCGCCTCTTAATATACTTTACGACTTCAACGTCGTATATGTTTAAATAAATACGAAATGTTAATGCAAATCTTATCAAAGCCAAACCAAGTGAACTGCACTTTTCATGTCTTAAACATCGATGTTTATTACACCTACTTACGTAAGGTATTATTACCTACGGCAACCAGCCTTGTATTCTATAGGAAAAATTGGTCTTAAAATAATCACATGTACAATATACAACTCTATATTAAATCAATTAAATTCACAGAAAGATGGTAGGTGATTTATCTGTCAAATTGACTTTTATCATCTTTTGTTTTCGTTTTACTTTAATTAAAGAAATATCTATTTAGTTTAAGTTTGACGAATTTCACGGGACTGTTTTGGACACCTGCATCTATGCCTGATAGGATGAATGCTGTTATTAAAAACCACTTTATTTAATGCTGTACTATACTTAATTTTAATAATTATTATTTATAGGCAAATTAATGTTTTCAATATTATAAGAAAACAAGACAGAACAACTGCAGGCTTATAGGAATATAGGAGCAAAACATTAGTATGCCTAGATTTGCAGATGATATAGCAGTATTAACATTTTGCAAGGAGTTAGAGCCCTAAATAAAATCGAAACGGTATTGACAGAAGAGAATTGTAGGAAAATAAATAAAATTAAAACAAAAATACTGGTATGAAAGAAAAATTAGTAAGTGACCAATTTTCGGCGGCTAAGAGGTCAGATAACTCAGTATGGAAAGAGCAATAGAGATATAAAGCAGTAAATAGCGGAGGGTCGAGTCGCTTTCAATAAAAAGAAGTCACTTTTATGCTCGCGAACAGTTAATTTAAAAATTCGAAAGAGATTGTTGAAGGTGTATGTCTAGAGCGAGGCGCTATACGGGTGCGAAACATGGACGGTAGGAGCGACGGAAAAGGAAAGATTAGAAGCGTTCGAAATGTGGTGTTATAAACGAATTATGAGGATACACGGTGGATAGAGAAGATTAGAAATGAAGAGAATAGGAGAACAGAGGACTTAATGGAAGTCAATAAAAAATAGGCCAGATAGGTTAGTAGGACAACTTCTCAGGCATGAAGGTCTAGTCAAAGGTATTAGAGGCAGAAACAGGAGTTAGGAGGAGTAGAGGTGGACCAGGATTAGATTACTGTTCACAAATAGTTAAGGATGTGGGATGTTCTAGATTTAGAGAAACGCGAAGATTCAGGATAGGAAAGAGTGGAGGTGCGTGTCCAGTCAGTCTTAGTTGATAATGATATAAATCTTATATAAAAATTATAAAATGGGTATCTCCTAAAATATGTATTCAACCCTGTTTCCAACTGATCTGTGTCTAATTTAGGAGGCAATATTGAACTACGTCTTAAAAATTAACATGTTATTAACACCTGTCGCAAGTGAATGAAGGAATTAATTTATCATACGGTCCAAGTCCTGTCACATATTATTACCTGCCTAGTAACGTTGAGAAAATAATTTTTAATTTCACGGAACAATCAATCCAGGTAATTAAAAAAGAAGTTACAACTTATTCGCTACAGCTAATGAACCGCGTAATTAGCTATATACCATAATTTACACGAACATTTAAATCGTTTGTTACATCATAACGACCCATAAATATAATATAATTGCCTAATAAAATCGTGAAGTGTATGTTTATATTAGATGTACAATCGTAACTATTCTGTGTACGTAAATATGAAGTAGGTCTACTCCAACACCACAAAATAGATTTGTTTGCACTGTATTTAGAAATAAAGGTCTGGATAGTAATTAATAGTATATAGAGAGTAAGAATTTCAAGGAGTATGCCTATCTTTGTTGCTCATTTAAAGAGGATATTTGAAAATACTGTTATAGTAGTTGTAGAATTCCGAAAGATTATTCTAATATCTCCGCCGTTTAGTATGGTGGCGCCATCGCTCATGAAAGTGTTGAACTGATTAAACAAGCTTTCGCTGAAAGCCTCACAATACCTGTTGCTATTATTCCTTGAGGCGTCGATTACGGAAAACATTGGAAATCGGAAGCAAAGTTCGTTTGAGCGTTTGCGCAAGCTTAACTTCGATCCCGTTCTATTCATTATTTTATATCTGATACAGAAAATGTTAGAAATGGCTAAACTAATTCATGTAGATATATCTACAGTAACAACAATACACATATATTTATTCTACAGAGAGATTAATGAAAAAGACTGGAATTAATAATTTTGTAAAAATTCGGTTATAGATTTTCTGGAAAAATGTTCGCACCGAAAAAATGTGCATTACTCCGAAAACCTTTTTATTTAAAAGCGCAATTACAAATAAATATTGTATTATATTATCTGCACGTACCGATTGATAGAAGAACATTGAAAAAACGATAGACTATCCCTAGTTTTTTTTAACTTTGGAATTTTACAACCAGACAACAAATAGTTATCGATATATTGATATACATATTCGATAGTTATCAATATATTAATATATCGACAAGTATCGATAATAATTTACAATTTGCCTACAAGAGCTGTTGGGTACAGCTCCACTTAGTGCTGGGCAAAAATATCGATATATCCATAGTTTTAGATAACTGTCGATATATCCATAACAGTGATAGTAACTCAGAAAAATTGAAATAATTATATACACACGTGGCTATACTCCGTTTGTAACATTACAATTTCAAATCTATCTTTACCATTGTGATATTTTCGCTTCTATGTTTATCGTTATCCTTCGAACAGAAAGTCTCAAAAATGAAAATGTTGGATTTCACAAAAATTGGATAGCCTTTTCAATTTCATTATCTATTTTTTGGCACGTAGCTGTATTACAATTTAAGTGAGAATTTCGTGAGAATCTTGCTGTTATTTCTATTAGTTTTCGTATTCTTCTAGGTCGTGCACACTTAGCACGATCAAGATTAAGGTCAAGACGAGACAAGACAACACAAAACTGCAAGGCCAAATTTTTTGGATAATGCCTAGTTCCCTCCCATATACAATGTACAATACATATACATGTATCTGTTTTTAATTAAGGTTAAAATTTTCGGTATGTCGAATTCCCTCCTAATTATACATCAATTGCCTCCCAACGGCGGCGGACCTTGAGTGCTAATTGTCACTATAAAGTCATAAAGAGTTGTCGAAATACAGCCTCACATCACACATTAATCTTAATATAATTCATATATTATAGACACCACAATAACAATACTTAATAATTTTATTAGACTACCCTTCTATTGGTCAAATACAAGACAAACTAAAACTCATAAAGTTTTGCTAGATGATTGCATCATAAAGCTAGACGCACACGAATTTCCAAACATTGAAATTGTTAAGGTAGTGGGAAACCATTTTAAAATTAAATAAATAAACATTTCATAACTGATATGTGTCTTCTTTCTGAAATGATTTTATCTTTAATTTACTGAAGTACTGAAGTGCACTATAAATATATATTTATTTTCGATAAATAAAATCGGTAAGTAGTCGTTAACTTAATTATCGGAGTTGATATGAACGGGAGGGAACTCGGCTAGTACCCGGGAGGGAATTCGACTATCTATATTTTAACCAAAACTACCTGCGGGAGGGAATTCGGCATCACC
>NW_020438896.1:606672-610217 GCF_000699045.2 Agrilus planipennis
GTGGGAAACCATTTTAAAATTAAATAAATAAACATTTCATAACTGATATGTGTTTTCTTTCTGAAATTATTTTATCTTTAATTTACTGAAGTACTGAAGTGCACTATAAATATATATTTATTTTCGATAAATAAAATCGGTAAGTAGTCGTTAACTTAATTATCGGAGCTGATATGAACGGGAGGGAACTCGGCTAGTACCCGGAAGGGAATTCAACTATCTATATTTTAATTAAAACTACCTGCGGGAGGGAATTCGGCATCACCGAAATTTTTTTGCTCATCTAAAAGCCATATTCGTGCTCTTAATTAAGTGTCCATCCATTTTTTGCCATCTTTCTTAAATCTTTACATTTTGTCAGTCCTTATTCTATTATCGTCCTTTACAGCATTACCTCTACTCGGAACGGTCAAGTTCTCAGAATCTGTTATTCTGACAAACCATTTGTCACGTCTGTCACCCATTTAAAGCTACCGTGACGTTATGTCAATGGCATTAGACACCCATAACGCTTTTATGCCTATTAATGACCATCAAGAAGGACAAACTGGAAACCAATCAGCTGTTAACTGAACGGCCCGTGAAAAGAATAGAAAGTTCCGGCGGCCATAATACCATTACAAGAAGTACGACCATAAAAAAAATGGTCGCTAGAAAAAATGGGTGGTACCTGAAAAGGACACTACCATCGATGCGTTTGTATCCTAAATTATTTTAGAAAGCTAAATTCTTGGTTTTTCTTAATCCTTTCGAATGCCCACGGTATTTACACATCTAGTTTAGAAACTTGTTAAGGGATTTACTTATTGAATTATTTCTAGAATTTATTTGAAACCTTTAAAAGTAAATAACTTTATGATGTTAAAGTAGACACCAAAAATTTTGCAGTATCGTGATCAACAAAAAGGATATTTTTTTTGTTTCTATTAGTGATTTGAATGGAATAATACCATAATAAGAAAGCATTTAATTTAAGGCATATTTCTTTGGGTTTATTTGTAAAACAAATTAATTTTGAGATGAACCATTTTCTATTTTTATTCTCATATTTTTGGAATCTTATGTTTTCAATGTATTAATGTTTATCAAAAAATTATTTCATTGAATAAATGCCACCCGAGTTAACATAAAACTTGTTCACTGTGTACATAATTATTGTTGTTAATAGTTAAATATACCAATAATAACTATAAAATTAATTAAAGTATACATTAAAAGTCAAATGTGAAGCATTAACTTATGAAAACATTTATCCAACTACCCATATATCAATATTAGGATTTTTTTCAAAAAAATTTTGGTAGACACATTCTTAAGATAGACTATCCCTAGTTTTTTTTAACTTTGGAATTTTATAACCAGACAACAAATAGTTATCGATATATTGATATACATATTCGATAGTTATCAATATATTAATATATCGACAAGTATCGATAATAATTTACAATTTGCTTACAAGAGCGTTGGGTACAGCTCCACTTAGTGCTGGGCAAAAATATCGATATATCCATAGTTTTAGATAATTATCGATATATCCATAACAGTGATAGCAATTCATAACAAATTATAAATTATTTTATTTAAATAGGTTCTAACGTAAAAGAAAACGTTCTTTAGTTGCATAACTTATGTAGTACATCATTATATTTTTTCAATTTAGAAAATGTGTCATTCGTCTCTAAAGTTAATAGTTTATAATAGTACATTAACAACAAATAGTTCGAACCATTAAATAGATGTAAAGCAGGAACAATCTTCCATATTAATGCTGCACTCGCAGTCGTCATGCATGATTTTTATTTGTATCAAGTATCTAGACGTATCAAAATTATTAATTCCAAAACTTTTAATAAATTTAATTTTTCTGCTTTTAGATAGTATGGTGAGATTATTAAATGTATGTTTTCTTTAATTTTTTTTTAACCTTATTTATATACAAGGCAAAATTATATCTCTTTTCCAAGCACTATTTCATCTTTTTCTCTGAAAATTATGAATTTCTAATGGATTGATACTATGCTAATTAAGTTTATGAATCTTTTTGGTTCTCATATGTGGGTTACCACATATAAGTAAAACCTTTATTTAGAGTATATATCTACAAAATTCTCGGTCCAGCTTATAAAGTTGGTCCTGTTGCCAAAACCATGCAATTTAGTTGCAAAAACTTGTCTACAAAATGCAAATATCTGCATAGTTCTGTATACATTTTTATTATGTACTTGTTGTTGCGAAAACCGAGTTTGTGCAGGATTTCAGAAAGCACAAAGGAAGTTATTTACTAATGCGGGAGTAGTTTCTCTGTTGTCGGATAGACCAACGGCAATTTTCGTCCAGAGTGTTGGTTCTATCGCGGAAGTTGGCGTCAAGAAAATTAGTTGTTTGCCCTAAATCGCACAGCAGAAAATACTTGTTCCGGATCGGCAGTCTGAGCCATATTGCAACTTATATTTCGAGATGGTCTCTAATCGAATTCTACCAGAAGAAATAGCGAATCGAGTGGAGCAAACACTCGCCTTCGGAAACCAATGGAACTGGGTTAGGTACATTTGCGAAAACTCATTTCGTATATTACGAACAATCGACGATAAGAAAAGTACACGTTGCAGGGCAGCCAACGGAAAAGAGAACCCGTTGCTTTGTTTGCACTTCTTTCTTGTAAATGACCAAACAACACATTTTCTTGTTTTCCGATATCGCCTTGCCAGAAACATTGGATTTCACACTCTATTGGTAAGGGTAATTTAAACTTCCACATATATTACCTGTTATTCACAGAGAGTTCTCTAATCGATAACTATCGAAAATTTTCAATAGAGCGTTCAATTTCTAAAAAAAATATGTCTTGATCATTCTAGAGTAATTCGTTATCGAGTTATAAAATTCCAAAATTAAAAATTCCTATGTTATTATTCAAATGGAAAATAGAAAATTGTGAAACGCCACAACTAAATATTGATATTAAGGGCTCATATTTTAATAGGATCTTCCGATCAGCTCCGGTTGACCAAAGGTATCTATTAAGAATTAAAAATGATGTTTTGCTTATTGTTATCAATAACTACCGATATTTATCGAATATATCGATACATCGATAATAATTATCGATAATTATTGATAACTCTCGATAACTGTTGATAGTTCTCAATAATAGCTGCATGTTGTATTAAAGAAACTCAAGTTAGGAAAGTTTGACATTATATGTAGATTTCACGAAATTCGACCAAGTTGTAGGTACTTAATCGATTAATTTTAACCCTTAGAAATATTAACAATTTGAAACATTTTTTAATCAAAAGTTAAATTGAATTAATCGATTAATTTTAAGCCTTAGAAATATTAACAACAATTTGAAACATTTTTTAATCAAAAGTTAAATTGTTTAACATATTAATATGTCATAACATTCTACGGAATAATGTGCAATAATACTGTTCTCGGTAAAATGAACATTATTATATAAGGAACATTAATTACTGTACCACGGCCCTTATTCCTGTATCTATTAGAAATATATATATTTTTAGTAAATATTTTATATA
>NW_020438896.1:610225-618257 GCF_000699045.2 Agrilus planipennis
TTTAGTAAATATTTTATATAATATTTCATAGCTTCACGCCACATATTTTATTCACTTACTCTATTGTCTATTTTTATTAATTTTATTTAGGTACGAAGGCAGTAAATTTTAATAAAATGATTCCCGCGGTTTTACCCGTCGAGATAGAACTACACACTTATATAAAGTAGGTAGCTCGCGCAAATGATGCGCGGCTGTCACTGACTTTATGATGAGCCAGGACAAGCTTCTTCTCCCGCAATTTATCTTAAAGGTAAAGACGACCAAGTGTCTAAGAAATAAAACTAAAAAAGAATTAATCAAAATCTATTCATACGCCCCGACCGACCTAGCTATCATTTTGCTTATATATATATATATATTACATTCAAAATTCATAACCAATCAGAACCCCTTTTGACCAAAAGTGTGTCTGACAGTTTTGACTGTAACATATACATTTCAAACATTTTTTGATTATTTCATATTTTCAGTAAAAATTTAAAAGAAATGGTATAAGTCCAACCCTGATTATGGGAGGTAAGGAAAGGCAAGTTACTAATTCTACTGTTGTATAAACACGCTATCACAAATATCGAGTATCTTCCTACCATTCACAGGAAAAATAAATAATTTGCAAAGTTACACATTGTAAATTATAAACCAGGTGGTAATTTTTAAAACCAATGCATGTGCTTGTATGATTTCACAACCATTATTCTGGAAGTCTGTTGTCCATAAAACTATTAGGAAGTATTAAGAAAGTAGAACAAGTACTAAAATTTTGTATTCCATTAAATCAAAAAATACAAAATCAAATTGTTTAGAACACTACTTGGACTATTGTTTGGACTAGATCCAAACAATATTATCTTTTTTTTTCAAAAAAATTTTGGTAGACACATTCTTAAGATGCGTTCAATTAAACGAGTATGAGCATAGGTGATTGCAGCAAAAAGTTCATTTCTCATTAGTTCAAAGTAAAGTTACGAAACGATGACAATTTTTGTTTGTATTGTTGTGGCTACCCACATTTTTAAGATGCGTTCAATTAAACGAGCATGAGAGAAGGTAACAGAAGCAAAAAGTTCACAGGTATGAGATGGAGAATGCTGACTGAATTTTGAAAACAATAATAATATTTTTGAAGGGCGTATTAGCCGGTATAGTTTGAAAGTATTGTATGTAAGTAAGGTTACGAAACGATGACAATTTTTGATTCTATTGTTGTGGTCACTAACACCTAAATTATTTGCCGTTGTTAGTTTTGCTAACGATTATTAGGATATTAAACAAGTTTTGAATATGTTACGCAAAATAAAAATCGTATTGTTTATGCTCAATAATTATACGATGGCATAGTTATGAAAAAATTTACACTATTTAATTATAAATTTTATCAAAAGAAAATCTGCCGACCTTGCTTCATAAATTTATGTAATTAGCCATTATAGCAAATGTTTACATAGAAATTGTTTTTAACTTATTTAAAGTTTGCCGAATAGTTATTGGCAATATTCTGATCAAAGAACACTATCACTTTATAAATATAAGAATTTCAAGAACAGCAAGACACTTTGTATAATTTATTATAAAATAAATTTGACAATATACATTTAAAAAACATATAATTTAAAAAGTTAAGGTTAATATCTTATTCTTGTACTACTTATTTGTACCGGTGTGACCACTGCAATGTATGGTATGGTCATATTTTTCTTACGAATTCCGTTATAGGTACCTGCCAGCTTATATAATCTACACCGGGCATTCAAAAATAAAATTATTAAAATAAGAGCATTAGTATGGATAACGGTAACTGCAGTTATAACTGTACCCACTTCACTTTAATATTTTTGTGTGCACCTGCATTCAAGGGATTAAAACAAATTGTAAAAATACAATGTTACACATCACAGGCTACGTTCCATATGAAAGAAGATTTTAAGCTGTGTATTATTTTGAATTGTTAGGGATCGAATGAATATAATGTTAATCTGCTACAAAAAGTTAATTCAATTTACAAAATCGACAATTGAGCGAATTGCGAAAAAAGTTACATTGGTCAAACTAAGAGAACCATTTACGTAAGAATCCATGAGCACAAAAAGAGCAATAAAAAGCAAATTCTAGTAGCCGCTTCCTCAAGCCTGAATATTGAGGTTAGGTTATATGCATCAACTACTTGTTAACAGTAAAGTTCAGAACTCTGTGTTTAGACTGCATCGATTTATGTGCTGCTGAATTCTCTACACCATAGGTATATATATCTTCAGGAATCTATCGAAACAGGTCCCGTGTGCGATCGAGGAAGAAACGTCAGCAATTGAAGAATTAACGAGGTTTAAATCCAGAATCCTAATCTTTACTACATATCACACGTTACGTATGACCTGCAAATAATATAGGCACCTATCTATCACTAAACATAATTTAGGAACGAATAGGCAAAGATTTTTATAGAAAGGATAACAACTTTATACTAATCAATGAAGACAATGATTTCTTGGTTATGTACCTAATATTCTAAGAGAAAATCACATAAGACAACAACGATGATAAAGTGACGGAGGTGATTGGTAATTGTAAATATTAAAGTGAAAAAAAACTGATGATATTGAAGATATCATTCTGAAAATTTCATGACGACTCCCCGTAGACAGAGTAAAACAGAATTAGGCGACATACAGGTTATTTACGGGGCCGTTTTTGCACCGACACGGTCTCATATATAACGTAAATGTCAGAAAGTCGTTCGACATATAGAAGCGTCTAAAGGAAGGATGGAAAGGAGTTGGAACCGAGTCCCGACACGTGGGACGGGTTACGGAGGGATTGCTCACGTACTGTTTCTACGTATTGAATTGGACGGAAGATGGAGGAGTATCGTCCGTGACGTGGCCAAATAATACAGTTATTTCTCATTTGGACAGCGAGCAAGAACATTGCATTAGGGAATTACCCCATTCGACGACGGTAAGAAGGTTCGAGAAAACTGGAAAAAAAGGATAACAAGATCGTTGCCTTCTATATATTGCCACCCATCTGCAGTCGAACGAGAGATAAATTGATAAAATGAACTAAAGTTAATCTCTTCGTGTGAAGGTTGTGACCGCAAGTCTCCTAGATTCACTTAAATTCGTATAATATAAAAGGAAAAACATAGCAGCATTCTCAATTATAAAACGTAGAAAATTTTTGGTGTGTAGCTTTCTTTTCCTGAAGAAATTACGAAAATTCTTAAAACATCTATTTCACTAATTTAGAAGAAAAACGAAGCACATATTTTTGACAAACATTTTTGAAATTATTCTGGGAAATCTTCCACAAAAATCAGAAATAACATTTTGAGCTCCTTAATTCCAAAGATTAGGTATGTAGTATGAGAGACAAACGTATAAGCTATTTTATAAATAAAGTTTAGTTTATTATTCTTGAAAGCATTGTATAAAGGGGGGTCCAAGTATTACGTAACGCAATTTGGGGGGAAGGGCGTCTCGTAAACCGTTGTGATGCGTTGAAGGGGCTGGGGAGGGTCTTTCTTACAAAACGTTCCGTAACATTGTTTCTTTTTTAAATAAAAAAATTAGGGAATTAAAACTACCAAGTTAGCAAACCTTTTCGTTTACGTTTTACGGGGAATCCCTCGATTGTATTGTACGTCATTTAATGTTGTTTTCGTTGTCAGTATTCGTTGGTGTGTATACAGGAGCACATTGCTGTAGTCGGTGTTATTAAAGTGAGTTCATAGTGTTCATACTGTAATGTCCTCAAAAGAGGGAGATTTGTATCATCAGCTGTTCTTGGCCTATAAAGGCTCTCATGCTGACTTGCCAGCGCAACTGTGTCAAAAAAATGCCAACGAAATTTGGAAAACGGCTAAAGAAAACCTAAAAAATAAAGAAAAATTTGTACAACATATAAATCATGTTATACAATTTGCGCAACATAACTTTTGCGACTTTTGGGTAAACATGGTCATTTGTGTGTTACGTCAAGTATAGAGAGGGGAGGGGGTACACGGAAATGTTACGGCGAGTTACAAGGGAGGAGGGGGGTAAAAAATCTTCAAAAATTGCGTTACGTAATACTTGTACGCTCCCTAACTTGCCCGTTGCTATAGACGCCTGAACTTTGAAAAGTTGCCGTTTCGGTGTATTCTATTCATGTACATTTACACAATGATGAAACTGTTGAACATTTAATACAATTTTAAAAATTATTTGTGGCTGTATTTTGTAGGTATAAACATAACAAATAATGTGATTAAAAGTGAACAATGCTCATTCCGTAATATTCATGGTTCGTTTGTTATAAACAGAGCAGCTGTATTCAAAACTAAACTGAGGTAGCACAGAATTTTCTTTCGTAAAATTTTTGTTTAAATTTTGAAGACTTGAAATGTAGAAGAATAGTTTAGGTAAATATAAAATACACACATGTATGTATATTACATACCCAACATAGGTAGTATGTAATTATCCTTGCAAAAGGAATACAAAAAGAACATGCACGAAGACTATTAGGTACATATCTTACAAGCAGGTATATGTAAGTAGGTGGTATCTACAAGAATATAAATTGCATCCTTAAATCTGATTATCTCATTATATCCACGTTCCTAAGGGCAAAGCAAGTAAAATAAAGAATGTATTACTTTACTTACTTATATTAATTATTGTAAAGTTCATTTAGCGTCCTTGACGCGATGGTAGCAGTCGAAACGCAAAAGAAATAACACAAGAGTGCGCTGCTTAATTAACGTGTTCTTTTAAAACAACTGCTATCGGTTAATATACGCAAATGTATTACTTTACTTAGGACTCTATCAGCATTGTAATGAATATAAAATGGCTACACGCGAGAAAAATAGATGTATCAAAGAGACAACACTAGAGATCACAGCATTGTAGGCAGGATGTACTATAAATCATGCAAAAAGTTAAGTCTGAAAGGTGCATATTATAAGAAGGATATATATACACTATAGTGGTGAATAAAGAGATATTTTATTACGTGCAATCGTGAAACGAGCGTCATCATCTTTTGAAAACCCGAGATAATAATGTTCAGTCTCTCAGAGTCTCTGAATGCGAGACTCGAGTCTCCGTCTCACATCGAGTCTCTCTGGTGTCGCTGAGAGAGACTGTCGAGAGGCTGTCAAAAAAACTGTTTAGCGTCTCTAAACGAAAGACTCGAGTCGCTCATAGAGAGATCCTCACTTCGTATCGTACGAGAGACTCAAATCACTCAATAAGTGGTGCTTCGATAGATATGGTTAAAATTTTCTAAGTTTAACATATTTCAGAGATTCCAGTCTCTATGAGAGACTCGAATCTCTGAATTAACAACTTTACCGTTCGAGTCTCTCATACAGAGACTGTGAGAGATCCATAAAAACGCTTAGGCAATAACTGAGAGACTGTGGGAGACGCTCTCAGAGACGCTGAGAGACTGGAGAGAGACTAAAAATTTTTGTCTAGGGAAATACATGGTATCCGAATGTAGAGATGAAAATGGTCTTAGTCTTTCAGACTGGCTTTGTTCTAGTAACACTAAGACCAAAACCGAACGATCAAGACCAAGACTAAAACTAAGACCGAATATGCAAGACTAAATGAAGAGTTATTTCCGGTGGTTTTATGAGTTACACTATTTAAGGCAACTTTAATATATTCTTTTCTTGGAACGTAACATTTTTAGTATTAGAAATTTTCAGTTTGGTTTACTAGATTTTAACAGTAAATATAAAGAAAAAGAAACTTTTCCATTGTTTGAAAAAAGGAATCTACAGGAATGTCCTAGAAGTAAGTCTTTTTGTATATATGTCTGGATAACACATGGTTGAAATATAGAGACAAACTAATTTTTTTTTGATATTTTTTACTTCTTTCAAGTATCTCGTACTATTTTGACTTAACAAGACCGAACAAGCAAGACCAAGACTGTCCCACCACAAATAACTTCATCTTATTTTCATATAAGTAATAATGTAAAGTTAAATGCAATTTAAGGCCTTTGACAGTTGTTACGTTTTGTTCAAAAGTTGTTGAAAGTTCGGTTTAGGGCAGTTGTTAACGAAGCAGGTGATATTTATTTCAGAGAAACGTGGTTGAAAAAATATATTTTACACGATCACCAAATAACCCAATTATGCATTTTCGTTTGTGTGACATAAAAAGACAAATTCTGACAACGAAATGTGTAATTTCTATGTTCGGTGGATATCCATTCCGTTTCGCCTGTATTGAGATGGGTGTACGCCAGCGCTGTCCAAACTAGCTTCGAGCAATGCATTTTGAGCTTCGTATGGCTCCCATGTTAAATTCGAAGCTGCTAGACCGGTCCGCTAAGACGACGCCAGAGCGAGTGAAAGCAATATTTACCTCTATTGCTGTCTCATTTTTCAAGAAATTTGCTTTTAACGTACATAAAATAGCCAAAATCTCGATTCTTCAATTAAAATATTATAAACATTTATTTAAATAAATAAATAAATTACTAATTGTAATATTATCGCTTTGGCCAGGGTCTTGCAGAGTTTAATCTAGAATAATATGAACATTTATTTAAAAAAATAAAATGTCAACTAGAAAACTACTACCCGGGCCAGAGTCTTGCATATTTTAATTTAAATACGTCGGTAGGGCTGTGCAGGGAGTTTACTGCCTACTGATCTCAGAGGGATTATGTGAGCGATAGTGCAGTTGGAATATCTGGATAATTCACAACTGGCTGTAGTTCAATTTTTATATTGATATAACTTGAGGCAATTGACCCTATTGACTGGAAAATTAATCTTAGACTAATAAACGTAAAGATTAAGTATGTAAGATTATAAATTATTCTTTTAGATCGGTTGTTTCTAAAATTAAGGAGACGTTACCGTATTTTAAATTTCATGTACCTTATTATATTATTACAATAAATAATTTGAGATTATAGCCCTGAGGAACCCTACATACGAGTGCGAAACGTCTGTTAAAAGTAAATGATGATTCAAAGAATCCATGTTTTAGTAGTCATTTCTAACTATACCGATTTGAAAAATAAATTCTTGATTATTTTAACTTTCCCTCCCAAAATTTACATATCTACTGTAACCACTAGTCAAAACTGAACCCTATTGTTGTAGGAATATTGCCTGCTTCTGTGTTCGTCAGGGATCTGTGCATATTTTATATAAAAGTTTTACTCTTTAAAGGCATGTCCACTTTGTTAACAACTCTGGATATCTATAAATAAACTGTAGGTAACTAAATGTTAATATCATTCTTATTTTATCTCAATTAATCAATTCCTATAAGTAATTTAATAATAAAAAATACGAGATAGAGAGAAGTACATATTTTATACTATGTAAGCATCTACGTACTCTATATTCGAAACGAATCGCGGAGATATTTATCGAAACATTTCTTGTTTTTGTTTTTCATTTGCTATTACATATAAAATCTTTTCAACCGTCCATCCATTTAGTATGTAAGTCACGGTATGCCAATCCAATTCGTTAGGATTTTTTATTGTTTCTAAAATAGAAATCTAAACATTGAACAATTGAATTCTGGTGTATATTCTGTACAGAGAAGTAGCAATATGCAATTTACCTTGAAAAAGATTTATACTACTAAAGGTCAAACAGTTATCCAGTGTTAGTTGCTATAAAAAGTGTTTGTTTTTTTGTCCCTACGCATTTAGGTTTCAATTCTTGCAATGCATAATGTCTTGAAAAGTGTAAAATGAAAATTGATACGATTATTTTATTCAGAAATTCCTAAACAATTTTGTAATTGATTATTGTAGTAAACAAGAGTACCTAATTTTGTGAAGAGATTATATTTGAGGTCATTTGTTATGCCAACTCTTTCGAAAATCCGTGGAAATAACGCATAAAACCACATAAATTACGCATCTGTCAGTTTAATTGCCATCCACTAGTCCCACTATTAGAAAAAATCAATATTTATTATCACGACTATGAAACTTGAACGACAAATAACAAATGTAGCATAATAATAATAATATTGTAAAATAACAATCACAAATATCGAGT